>NC_081791.1:4778200-4853200 GCF_963082965.1 Carassius carassius
CAATGGGCAAAGAACAGACCAGGACATGAGACAGAAGCAGATGTGCTTCTGTGCTACAGCTCAAACTCATGTTAATGTCTTCAACTGGTAGTTCTGTGTGTACCTTTTCATTTGAGGATGCAGATGTTGAACTGAGGCAGAGAGAATGAGCGAATCTTCATGCTCGTAGTGTGTGAAGTTGAGCGGAGCAGCAGGTGTTTACTCTCACCTGCCTCCGACTGACACACACCTGCCAGTGTGAAGAAAAACACACCGCGTCCTGTCTTTACTGTCACTGACAGCATAAATTAACCAATAGATGTTTTTTAAATATTGAAAAAATACATGCCACTCATAAGTATTTCAGTGTTTTGCCATTTCTGTTTAGTAGCAACAATAATTCAGTATGATGTTTCCTGGTCTGATCAGGAAAAGCAGGCTATTGCAAGATCATAACATCACCACATTACATCATCACCAATTAACTATTTATTTTAATCTTCTTTAGGGTTATCATGTTTGTTACTTCTGTGATTACATTGTTATTACACATTTATTGACGTGTAAGGAGTTGCATTCTAAAATATTTGAAGGTGTCCTTGTTACAGTGTAATTCTACAGTTAAGTACTGAGTAATATGAATTGGCTACATGTACTTACTATATGACTAGGGTTAGGATTAGGTTACTTCCATGTAATTATGCATAATTAATTGTTATTATCATAATCAGTACATGTAACGTGTAAAAAGGACACCTTCCAATAACGTGTTAACAAAATATCAATATGTTATGTTTATGAAACATCATTAAATACATTTGGATGTGTAGCTCTCTGAATTTATATTCTGTCTGTAAAGATTGAGTGTGAATGACATAAAGCACTAGATAGTTTCTCTGAATTAAACCAGCGCATTAATACTAAAAGACTTCTTTTGTTGAGTGCATTTGATCAGAAAACAGACTGAACGCTCAGAAAGCATTGCAGTCTCTCTCTCTCTCTCTCTCTTTCTCAGGCAGTGCTGGAACAGGAGTCAGCGAGAGAGAGAGAGAGAGAGAGAGAGAGCTATTTAACCACTGCGCAGAATTAAGAGGCTCATTTTGACAGTATAGCATAAGGAGGAGAGACAGAGAGCAACAGTAAAGACTCCAGCAGGACCTTCAGGTAACTCCAGCTCACTCATCTTAACAAGCCTCACCTCGCATGTCCATCTCCAAAATAAAGCCTCCGTCCGCTTTACACTGTTTGCAACATCAACTTTAGACACTGTAGAGGTCTTTTAATTACATTTCTAAAAGTCAGATCTAAGCCATTAATTCATCTTGCTGAGACACACGCATCTTATCATATTACAAATCTACTGCTACTGCATTTGCTGTAGAGGACTTTCAGCTTTACACCATACTTCAGTTTATTACAACATATGTAGAAAATGTGCACGAAATTATGACTTTACAGAATATACCAAAGTGATATTGATAAGTTAAATATTTGCAGGTGTTATCATAAGATTTAGATTCATGACAGCAATACTAAGTAATGTGAATCTGGGATGGATGGATCACATGTGAGATGTGTATTCAGATATATGATTAAATCCATGCACCACATTCACTATATTACACTGAAAACAGGGAGATACACAGATCGAAAAAGCAGAAATACACAAACCTGGCAAAAATGTTGACCATTTTCACAGAATGATCACAGAAGCATTTACTGTACATTTTTACACAAACATGCCGTTCAGATTTGGAACATTTGTCAAATGTAATTGAATTGAAAAACATAATGTTTTGTTTTATTTGAACGTGATATGATATGATCTAAATCCTTATTTAATGCTGGAAAGAGAAAGAAGTGTCACTCTATCTGTTCAGCAAATCTCTCCAGGAACGGTGAGCTCTGCTCTCCTCTTTACCTTCAGATTCTGATTCGGATGATTTTATTGAGGTTGTCGTGAATGAACACTATTCACGCAACGCAGGAAATCTTGCTGCTGATCAATAATTCATTCTCTCCTGCAGGAGTTTGTTCATGTGAAACATGATTTCACACAACAGGAACACAACTGATTCACACTCGAGAAATATGTAACATCTTCACGAGGTATTTAATTCAATACACTTTTACATTCTTTTTTTTTTTTTGTACTGTGTATTTTCAAGTATTTCAAATACTTCTCTTTCTTCTAGAATAATGCTTTACTCTCAGCCTCAGTCTGTGAAAACACAGATGACCTCAAACAGATCAGTCATAAATATGATACTTTTATATGTATGTGAAATAGAGGAGCAAGTGTCAAGTACATGTGGAATTAGAAAAAAACATTTTAAATGTTACTTTACAGCATTAAATCACTCAAACATAATTAAACCAAAAAGTCATCATTTCATTAACCTACAACCATAAAAAAAGAAAAGTAGAAAAACAAAAAAAATAAAATAAATAGCATCCAAGATAAATTAGATACCTAAAATCTAAAAATCACTCATTAGGCTTTAAACGGAGCAACAAAATGATCATGTTTTGATTATATATCTGTATAAATGTAACATTATATCTGTATAACTGTATTACTGTAATATAGAAGTACTGAAAAACAAAATCCAACCTACAGAAAAGAGGCTCTGCTTAATGAAATTTAAAACACATATACGAATAAAATACAAATGTATTCAAATAGCAGATAACCTATTGTTCTGTTTAGTTTTAGATTTCAGACATTCTGATACTGATACGTATTTTAATACTGATGACACTGACAATCTGTCCAGCTTTGTTCTTTATGTGTTTACTGTAGATGTTTTTACGTCACTGTATTTGTCTACAAAACTACGCCAGTCATGATCCCTGAATTAGGAGTGACATTTTCAATATGTCTCTTGTGCAAATGCATCATTATCAAATTACCTTATGGATCCCTGCAAAATATGACTTTACAAGAAGAGTTCATTGTGTTTGTTTCAAAGGACCGTTTAAATCATGGTCTCTTTTTTACAGTAGGGTTGTGATGACAGCATGTGAATATATGATGAGAATGTAACATCACAATGGTAAAAAAGCATGTGTGTGTGTGTGTGTGTGTGTGTGTGTGTGTGTGTGTGTTTCAGTTAACTGAATGGGAGCTGTTATATAGAAATCAGGAAATCATTAGTACAGATCACTGTCTCTGATTAGAAACTTCCATCAAATATATACATGTATAAATATATGTAAGGAAATATTGTGTTTAATTTTGGATGTTAAATTAATAGCATGTATGTTTAGAAAAAAAAATGAATTTCTAAATAAAACGAGAGTGGCTATTTATTTACTGAGTTTGCTCACAAAGTTGCTGATATTAATGCAGACTGCTTTAACCAATCAGTCACACTACTGAACTACTACACCACAAATATAGCAGTAGTCCAACAAGCAATGGTCCTGGCCTTTCTGGTTCAGTAGGACCTTTGCTGGAGAAATTCCTGTCTGAGTCCATCAGACAAACACAACAGCCTCTGCTGCCCCCTAGTGTCTCGATCAAAATCATCTCAGCATTTACAAACTTGTGTTGTTTGGTTTTTCAGTAGAGCACAAGCATTTCTGAAGATTTCCAAAAACACACACAGTCAAAAACAGTCCATATATCACATACAGTAGGTGCTATGCTATATTAGTGATATACATAGTGAAAGACGTGATGGAACAAAAATATGTGTGTTCTCTCATAAAAGTATTGCACTCCCCCAAGACACTTTGCAATCTTTCGCAAAACTTTAGTATTTTCTTTCAAAAGTTTTAGGTTCTCCCAAGAATCTTTGCACACACTTGTGAAGGCACTGGAATACAGCTACTAGTCTTTCCTCCCACCTCATATCATTTTCATCACAGAAGTGTTGTGAGTGAACGCTAAGTTTCTTTTGTTGAGTGCGAATGCACTTTGAGAGCACAAAGTTTCACGGAGGAATGCAAAAGGTGTGTGAGCGAACACAAAAGTCTTGCGAATTAACGCAAAAGTCTTGAGAGTGACGCAAAAGTTTTGTGAGCAAACTCAAATGTTCTCAGGGGAACTCGAAAGTTTTGCAAGAGAGTGCTTCTGGCACTTCTTTGAACCTCATGTCTCTTTAAGACAGCCTTGGTTTAGAAGAAGAGGAGAACATTTTCAGTGAGCAACGACTTTAAATAACATTAACTAGTTTCAATTTGTTCTCACGTGTCACAGATGGATTAAATTAAGGAATTTACGTTGGCTGAGAAGTGCAAAACAAATCACATTTCAGAAAACAACAACAACAAATCCTAAAACATTTTAACGAGTCAGAAAACAGCAGACTAGCGGTAGAAAGTTTTGAGTTGGTCTTAAAGTAGCTCTGTTTAATTGCCCTTACTATGAAAAAAATATTTATATGCATGTACATTTACAACACTGTACTTTGTATTAGGCTATATTACATTTGAATCAGATTATTTAAAAAACTAGTTAAAGGTGGGGTATGTATTTTTTAGAAAAAGTCTACTTAAATGCACAATAAAACACACATTACTACCAAAATGCATTCAACCTGCATTACCACAGTAATCATTGCTTTCACTTATTGATGACATCATACCTTCGGCCGGCTGGCACACATAATCATTGCCTGGGTTGCGTATGTATGTGTGGGGCGGAGCTATATGGGCAAGACCCTTTTGGGATAGGGGTGTGTTTGTTTTGGTGATTTGAATCAACATTGCGATCAACACTGGCTACCAGAAATCACTTACCCCACCTTTAATGCTAATGTAAGGGTGTTTCTAATACAGTGTCCATGGGAGTGACGGTAAACAGAAACACTATTGTGAAAACACTATCATGACAATTCTCTTTTGCTGTTTGAGCAAAAAAGAAGAATAGTCGAAGGTGTGTTTAATTGGGATTCTTTTTTTTCTTTTTTTTCAATGTTTTTCAAAATTTTAAAGGGAAATGAAAATGACTACTAGTACTGCATCTGCTAAGATGCTATAGGAAAAGTAATTTTTCTCCTGAACTAAAACCGTTCCACCCCTATCATATAACCATGCTTTTGTTTCAGGATGACCTTAGATTCGCCAGGCCCAAGCTACAGGCAGACAGGGCTCACCTAGAGCACCATTAAGTCTCCCATTCATTTGACTGATGTTAATGCTAGCAGCAGAACGGTTTTCAACAACAGGGACTAAAGGTCAACAGACTGGAACAAAGTTGTTTCTGCCCACCAACTGGCCTGCTATAGGGGCATGAGAAGCCATTATAGTTGCTACATAGACCTTGAGCATGGATGGGGAGCGCCCCTTATCCATCATCTCCTGCAGGAAGGACAGTATCACAGATATGTCACAGACAGACAGGTCCTCACCATGGGTTAAGCACCAGGTGGAGAACACCGTACACCTATAAGCATCTAGAGGTGTCTTGTAGACAGAGCTCTAGCCTGAGAAAGGTTCTTTATAACACACTTTGGGAGGCTTGCAGGATCCTGTCAAGAGGACAACATGCAGAGCCCACAGCTCGGGCCGGGGGTCTTGTTCGCCTGAGGGAGGAGATCCTGCCTTGGGGGAATGGACCACAGGGGGTGCTATGAGCAGCTGCGAAAGCTCTGATGAGCAATGCCGGTTTCTCCAGAGTGGGTCCACCAGGAGAACCTTGTGTTCTTGTTCCTTGATTTGTCTGATTACCTGCAGGATCAGGGCGATTGGGGAAAAGCATAGAGAAAGACGTTGGGCCATTCGTGTGCCAACGCATCCTTGTCCTTGGAATAATAAATTGTCAATAGGAGTTGTCTTTTGAGGTGAAGAGGTCCCATTCTGCTTTGCCAAAGACCTCCCAAATTTTATTTTTTTTACTGTCTGTGGATGAAGCATCTCTTTTCTGAGGGGCCTTTGCTTCGTGACAACATGTCCACTCCTTGGTTTAGTTCAGGCAAGACTCAAGTTCTCACAGTGGGAACAATCCATCTCAGTGAGCGCGGATTGCACATGGGATTTCCCCAAGCAGGAAATGCACTCACAGTGGCCACCATCAGCGTGCAGGGGAGACCTGCACATACCGCAATAAAGACTCTGCATTTGAAACAATGCCGCAAGTATTTGCTCTTATAAATTTGCTCTTTATAAGGCTCGCCAGATGGTGGCAGGGGAAGCTGGACCACTGCTGTTTGTTGCTGATCAGCCAATCAGAGAGGCCGCTATTCCACTGCGATGGATGTCAGTGGTGAGCAGGCTCTTCAGTCAGTGGAGATCAATGTAGAACATCGTCGTCAATGAAGGAGAAGAAATCTGAATCCTAAGGCTAAGTGCCGGCTTGTATAGCCAGATGGCCCCGCCTATTCTGGCGGGCTTCGTGATCATAGGTTCATGCAGCATGGCTGCTGAGCCATAGGTTCATTTTTAAAGTGTTCTGCATGAACCAATGGCCATGCAGTTACACTACGTTATTGAAAAAGGCTTCAGTTCTGGAGAAAAAGGACATTTTCCCATAGCGTCTTATCTTACCCAAGACCTGAAGCTCTCCTGAAAACCAAGAATTTCTCGAGCCTCTTTTCTGTTCTGTTCTGCTCGTCAAATCAGGTTGTGGGAGAGAAAGATGCATCTCCTCAAAGACGGGCAGAAGTGTGGGTTTAGTCTTTGATGACGTTCAAACAGAGACCGGTTCTTCAGGTGTAGGGTCTCAGAGCCAGAACAAAACCGCTCTGCCCTCCCCAGCTATTAACATCTCCATCACCTCTGATATCATTTCTAATTACCCTGAGTTACAATGGGGGAAAAACACTTTCTGCAAATCTTGCAGGTCCTAATTTGGAGTGGTGGGAGTTAACACACCTGCCATATTCCTGCTGACAGCGTTGTTTGAACGAGAGGGTTGTTTTGTTGAGAACGCTCCAGAGAACTTTGAGAGTTGCCAATACCGGCACGGCCGCACCATCTGAAAATGTTGACTGCTGGATGATTGATGGTAGTTATTTGTGGCTTCCTAACCCTTCTCCAACACTGCTATCTCTCGCTCCTGTTTTGCAAGGTTTCCGACTCTGAGGCAGTGAAAGGGTGATTAATAACGTGTAATGCCGTGTGAGCTGCTCCCTGTGACATTTGGAGAGGGCGTTCTCCGTCTGTTACATGGCACCTGGATTAACCAACAGAGAGAGAGAGCTTCCCAGGAGCCTTCAGCAATGAGCCAGGGTTCATTATATATCTCAAACAGGCCTTTGTCCAAAACAACCTTTTTTTATTTTTTTATTTTACTTTTATGTTTAACACTTATGGAAACTATTGTCCGTATTATATGCATTGTTAATAATTAACAATAACTATTATTTTTGTCATATACTGAATCCACTGAATGAACATAAGTGTCCTTTATAAGTACCATATATCATGAACATTATTTGCTTGTTATTATTATTATTATTATTATTATTATTATTATTATTATTATTATTATTATTATTATAGAAGCTGCTTTAATGAAGTCTGCTACAAAGTGCTATATAAATAAAGGTGACTTGACTTTATTATTATTTTTATATCTTTATTAGAATAAATGTCATCAAATCTCATGTCATATTTGACCCCATAATCAAAAGATAATCATTATAAATAAATCATAAGGTGTATTCAGTTAATGAAGTTGGTTTTTATTATGCATTGTAATTTTTTTTCATTGTGACATTGTATTCTCATGACTATTTATCTTTTTCTCAGTTAATTAATATATTTCACTACAACCCCACTCATTCTCGTTAATAACTAACTGGACATTTTACTTTGTACTTTAGGTCTTTGTTTCATTTAGTTTTGAGTAAATATCTAATTGTTATGTCACATTTGTGCAAATACGATTGTTTTGCATTATGTTAATGAGCTTAATTGCCAAAATAAATTTCGTATATCTTTTCTTTATGCAAAGAAGTTTCTCAATGATAAAGTCTTAATATAACTTATTTCATTCTTTTATTACTGTTTCTTGATCTAAATTGAATTTTAATCTAATAAATTAATTTCATTATTATTATTATTATTATCATTTTAATTAAAGATTTTTATGAAATTAAATTCTTTGCAATCGTGCCTGTATGGAAACAATATTCACAGTAAATCCTGCACCCCTCAGTCTCATTACCTTCTGCGAGTGGAAAAAAAAAACTGCCTGTGTATTTCAACATCTTTGTGCATGACGTGTACTCTGTGCGTGTGTGTGTGTGTGTGTGTGTGTGTGTGTGTGTGTGCGTGTGTGTGTGTGTGTGTGTGTGTGTGTGTGTGTGTGTGTGTGTGTGTGTGTGTGTGTGTGTGTGTGTTATGGAGGGGTCTGACATTGAGTCACCATTAAGCCCTACAGTGGAGTCGGGGGTGAAGTGTCCCAGTGTCCCAGCGGGACCACACACACACACACACACACTACATACACACTACATAACAGTGAGCAACAGTGAGCATATTCAAGATAATTTTTTTATTCGTCACATACATGATTATATAGAGCATATATAAACAGCGGTGAGCATCATGCATGTTGAAAGTACAAAAACATCCTATATTAGAGATGTATTTAAATTATAGAATGTCTTATATCGTTGTCGACTCTGTATAAACTGTGCATATGAATGCGTTCACAGTGAATATCAAATAGTGAATATCAAAATGCAGGAGCAGTTAGAAGGACAAGACAGACAGAGCATTTGAGATGTGGAGGGGGACTGTGTGTTTCATTAAATGGTCAATATATCTTGTGTTTTCTGGATCATTTAAACCACATTACAGTGCAGTGAAACTCTTTTAATTTCTAAAGTGCCTTTCAACGGCTTTACCTTCAGGCTGGAGGAGAAAACAGCAGCTGGAGCCAGAGCACGTACACACACCTACACACAACATACACACACAAATACATTATAGATTCTACACAAAGTATTATCCTAGAAAATCTCTCGATTGTTTAAAACCTAGCTTTTTACATTTTATGGAACAAATGTTAGGGGTATTATTGTATCATGAGTGGTTACTTACTGTCCAAAGTCAAAACATCTCTAGATTTGATTCACATCGCTTCATCAGTGTAATTATGTGTGATTTTTATCATAGGCCAGTCAAAATAATTAATCTGAAGTATGATTTTTTAGATTTGTGATATCCTTCAGGCACATACAGTGTAGGATGAGTTGCACAGTAATGTGGATTACTTTTATTCGCCAACCCTTATTATATAATAAAGTAACGGTTATGCTTGTTGTAGAATAACATGGCAAGGCCTTTCTGTATGATGGACATAGTTTGATTTGTCTGGTGGTCTGAATGGTAGTGTATATCTAGTGCTGGGATGCCAAGGTACAGCCGGAGGTTCATGGTTGGGTTTGACATAGAGGTATTAAAGCAGCACGAGCAGGGAAATGAGTGAATGGAGACAGAGTCTAAGGAAGGCTGGGCCGCACACCATCTAGAATAAACAGGTTTGAGAAATCACGAATTGACAAGTGAGGGTGTACAGGAATGGGACAGATGGGGTGTTTCTTTGATGGGTAATACATAAAAAATGAAGCTGGCCTCTCTTTCTGGGGCATTTAGTTCAGGATATAAGTACTGCTGGAAATCCAATACATCAGTGTTTCATCCGACAGAATAAAAGAAACAATATCTCAGTTGTTTCTCATATGCAAAAATGATCATAAATGGATCTGAAGCCTCCTGCTTCTCAGATGTTCCTCGTGAAAAAAAAAGACCAAAGTAATCTTAGACTAGATCACTGTAATTCTACATCAAATTCTGAAGACAGGAAGTGATTTGAGCTCCTATCCATATTCATATTCATTTGTGTATGTTTCCAAGTAAGCGCATCTATTATCTATTAAGTAGACACATCTGAGACAGAGTTTAAACTTGCATGAAGTCTCTAGATCTTTGAAAGGGCAACATCTGGGTAATATAATTGAAGATGTCTTATATTGTTTAAGGCTTTTATTATATTTTATTCTAAATATCAACCTTTTAGAACAAACTATATTATATTATATTATATTATATTATATTATATTATATTATATTATATTATATTATATTATATTATATTATATTATATAAATTCTGTTGTATTATGACTATAAATTTGACTCATTTAGGGTTAGGTGTAGGGTATGAATATTAAATAACTTATGAGATTAATACGGTATTTTCTTACCATCAAAGCAATTCAAGCTTGAAGTACTACCTTCCCCTTTACAGTTATGCAGAAGCAAAAATGTGGTACTCATAGCGTAAGATGCTGAAAAACAAAGAGACATGAGGTGACAGCCAAACTCAGTCGTTCTACACTACAGCAACAGCTGAAAATATCCACAGGATGAGCCAGTGACAGTTATTCAACTTCTAATATGAAAATTAGGAAATAAATAAAACAAACAATATTTTGACGTTTACAGACACTTTTTCTCTATTTAATGCTGCATCTGTCTGCTACAATAACGTAAGGCCTAAAATGCCTACATTATATCTAAAAATCATTCCATCACCTTATTTGATAAAAATTGTCAATCGGTTGACCCTGTATTTCATTTAATAAATTTGTATGATTTTTATGCATAATTGCATATTGGTATATATTCATCCAAAAAATTAAAAATCGTCTCAAACAAAATGATTCAAATAAAAATCTGTGTATTTTATTTGTCGGTGTAATTTATTGTTTCAAATGAAAGCAAACCAGATTCAGTATGCTAATGCTTTGTTCAGATCCTTTCTTCTCAAAACACCAATTTGAGCTGCAACTTATTGGGCAAAGAATAGAGAAAAGCAAAATCATCCATCATGATGCATAAAAACAGCCTGCAGCGCAGAAACTGCAGCCACGCAGAGGGAAATATTTGCACAGGCCCGCTGGGCCTCCTCGTATGTAAAAAGCAAAAAAACATAAATGTTTCAAAAATGTTCTCTTTTTATTAGATGGATTGCACCATTAAATAACATTATACAATGTGAAAATGCACCATTAATTTTCCCCAAAACAGACATAAATATGAGGCGGCGGCTGGTATCTCTCGTCTCAATCTTCGGTGAGTCCCACGGGGCCACATTTCAGAGCCATTCTATCCCATTATGCAAATAGACACAATTGAGGAGAGGAAGATCTATAAAGGCGTGTTTGGGGCTCATCACTTTGAAATGTGAAAATAAATGACTTTCTAATTGTTTGGCCTGAAACAGAGAAACAGATTAATCGAGCAAGCAGCCCAGCGGTGGTGATCACAAAATATTCACGGCCTGAACAGTCGGGATGCGTATATAATCAATCACAGCCTATCGAACCAGGAAGAGAGATTTAAGAGAGCGGGAAGAGTGTGTATGCTACTAAAACATAACTTCATAATGCTTTTTTGATGTCAAGAAATCAATGTCTACAAATACTGCTTTAAGTACAATTTGTTCAGTATGTAAATAAGCATGGCTGATCTGATATAAATTGCAATCTGTTATTGTTACTGTAGTTAGAAATGTAATCTAGGTTACTCATTTTACTCAATTACTTTTAGATTGATTTCAATCAAACTTGTCTTAAACTTGCCATTAAATGAACCATACGAAACAAAACTAAAAAAATTAAGAAAAAGAAAATCTATGAAATAAACATCATAAAATGTAGTGCTGTCCACTGATTAATATACATTATAATATATTTGTGTACTGTGTATATTTATTAACACACACATCAAATAAATGTTTTGAAAATTTTACATGTATACATTTTTATTCTTATATTTTATATTATATATAAATAAATTTAACAACACATATTTCATAAATATAAACATGCATGTGTGAGTATTTATATACGCATAATACATATGCACAGCATACACGATTATATTATGTAAACAAAATTGTTTGACAGCATGAATAAAATGCATTAAACATTACATCAGTGAGTTGAAAGTGAGCGACTAGTTAGTTGATAAAAAGCTAATAATTTAATCATAAAATAATAATAATTTAATGATCACCAGTGTTTGGTACCTTCTATAGTAATCTGTTTTATACATGCTCTAAATGCTTTAGAGGTGCTAATTTCCCTCAAATTCAGAAGCATGGTTTACAGATTTATTTACAACTTTACATTGGTGAATATAGTCAAATCCAAATGGCATGACACACAGTACAATTTTTAGAGAGAAAAATGTTAAATATAACAAAGAAGAATTAGGGAGAATCAATAAATCAGGAATAATTTACTGCCCTTGCATGAATAACATGTAATTCATAAAAGAGTACCTGTAATCTGATTATGAGTGCTTTAAAATTCAATATACTCTACTTACAAACATTACACTTTTGGATTCTGATTACGTAATTCTGATTACATGTAATCAGGAGACAACACTGTAAATAAGAAATCATCATTGATGGTTCAGATCATCCCACGACTTGCCTAACAACAAAAATCATCCTATTCACTCCACCAATCTCCCGACCCAAGGCAACCCCTAACCTTTCAGAAATACACACGCTCCCCACATGACGAATGAATTCTAAAGGTTTACCAATTCATCAATGCAGATCTGTTGGGGAATTTCATTTCTTTTTCACTAGCGGCGCAGGAATAGCTAATTAATCCATGTTCTACGTGGCGGCGTGGCGTGTTTGTTGTTTATTTTTACTACTGAGCGGAGAAATGCAGGAGGCGGACGGTTTTTTCTCCTTCACTTCACGGCAACAGCAGGGAAGGTGATTAATTTTAATACAGCGGGAGGAGATTTTGACCCTAAACAGGAAAGTCTTGTTGAGGTTCTGATTTATTTTTGGAAGGTGACAATGGCATTAATTACACCGCCGCAGGTGTAGGCCCTAATTTTTCTTCTCCACCCCAGCCTCCGCGTTCAAGACGTGACAACAGCGCAGCAACAACAGCAGCGGGACGGAAACATTTTGTGGCTGTGGTAAGTCAGACCCACTGCAGATTTCTGGGTGGCTGTAGGGCTTCCTGTCTTCTCACAGCCGAAGAATATACTTTAACTATTGAAAGAATAGCAGGTGATTTCAGTAGATGAAGGATAATCTTTAGCTATTTAACAATAAAAGAAGAAGTATAATGACACATTTGGCCTTTTGGGAACACTGTGGAGTGACTCGTATGAATAAGCAAAGCTATTTTTGGACAGTTTCATCTAAATAAACAGCATGAAGGAACCGATTCATTATAACCAAGGGAATTTGCCTGGTTAGCATGACCCAGTTAGCGACTGCTGGTACATGGCATAACTACCCTATTTCTGGCTGCTTAAACCCCTGTTCTCCTCTGATAGCCATTCGATACTAGGTGTTACCGATGCCTTTTTTTAGAAAGGTGAACCTGACTGATATTTCTCTTTGACGTAACAGCTTGTGTATTTCCAGAGGGTCCTGCATGAGCTGAGCACTGAGATGAATAATACTCTCTAAGTTACTAAAAGTGCATAAAGGTTTAAAAAAAAATCTTACACTTTATTCACTTTAAACATACTAACTACTAATAAGTAATATCATTTAGCAGTCATTAGAGTATTAGGCTATTAGGTAAGGGTTAGTAGAGTAAGCTGATATGTAGTTGCATAGTTACTTATAGTTAGTAGAATATTTAATAAAGGACCATTAAAATAAAGTGTAAGCAGACAATTGCTAGGACACATCTTTCAAAATGTTGGTTATTTTTTCAAACTCTTCACACAGTGATCTTCACAAACTGCTTTGCAGAAAATGCATACAATGAAGTCATCATCTACATGAGTCATTTTCTCACTCTGACACTAACAACAACACTAACAGCTATTTGCACGTTTACATGCTCTTTTCAAAACCGTTTAACCTTAAACAATACAAAAATGAATAAGACAGCAATCTGCTATTTCTATAGTAATACCTTATTGAAATATTTTCTGAATCAATAAAATGAAACACCATTTAGATGATGATTTAGATGAACAAATACACAGGTGTTAGTCTTTCAATTACACTACCATCTCCACAAAAGGAGATGTCTATCAGAAGAAACTGTTGCCTAATAATATTCAATAAACCCCCATTCATCCATCCCAATCGCTTGCTTTTATGTTAATATGTAGTAAAGTGTAGAAAGTGCAACATTTTGTTTGAAAATTGATTCTGAGAGCTTCTTTGTACGTGTGAAGTGCTTGAAACATATATCTGAGTGTAAGGAATTCATTCTTGTGTCTGACAGACAAGGGTAGATCAAAAATAGCCTTGACTAAGGCAACCAGATAACATTTATCCTGCTCTGAATGAGCTAACAGTGTGTGACATTAACATTTGACTCATAGCAAATCATTCACACTGTATACTTCTGTATACTCTGCCATAATATACAAAACCACATAGTTGACTCAAGAAGACTAAATGTTTAGGAAGGAGGTTCTTTGGTGCTTTAAAGATGAATAGCTAAATAAGCATTCATTAAAGAGCTCACACTATATTGAAATACCCAGCATCCCAGCTGATGATACTTGAGCACAGACTCCAGTCTGAATGGTTTCCACTGGCGAAGTGAAGAGGCGCTGCTGTGTGTCTGACTTTGACAGCACTTACCAAGGGATTTAAGTGTGATGGCTCTTGTTCACAGGCACTGCTAATAAATTATCACCTCTGAGTTCTTGTATAAGCATTTGACAGTGACAGACGAGGAGGGAATAGGTCACACTTCCCCTTGGCTCTCTGAATGTAAACTAAAAGAGTGGAAACGATTTCTTTTTTTAGGTATTTCTGTGTTGATAGTCCTTAGTTGTTCTTCTCAGCAGCCGATGAACTCATGATATGAGAAGTTGAACCACGAAGTCCACAAATAAAACACAGGGGCATACATTAGACCAAATGGCAAAACAATTAATTTAGCCTGCGAAAAACATTTGAATAAATGCTAATGTGACTTTACATTGAGACATGATCATTTGTAAAAAATTATAGTTGTTTTCTTGTCATTATGTTGATCAAAGAGCCTTTCTCATTGCTCTTATTTTTATTTAAAAAATATATATATTTTTTTAATGCATCTTGCAAATGCTGCAAGGGATGTGTAAACTTATGCACACAACTGTATGTTTAACCTAGGATGCTACTGCATTTTCTGGGTAAAAACTGTTTTTGACAGGTAAATCTAAATTTCATTAGCCCAAAATCCAGCTGCAGGAGCTGTTGAGACGTCCCACTACACTTGAATTTAAACATTCAGACCACTGAATTAACCCTCTTTTCTTAAGATATACACATGAAAGCTCCACTGCATCTTCCGCAGGTCTCGACACACAGCATGGCATGACAGCGAGTCTCATTATGGGGTGAATTAGCGCCCCGTGTAGCCCTGATTACCCCCCTGGTGAGCGGACACACAGAGTGGTGTCCAACCCCCCGCCGGCCCATCCTGTTCCTCTTCACCCAAGTGTTGTCTCTTCATTCCTCTGACAGCTCCCTCATTTCTCCATTACAAATTGCCGGCGGCTTCCCTCGGCATGCATCACGGCGTGAGGAGCCAGCCTCAATACCGCCGCTCGGGCCGGTTCATTTATTACCGAGTTTGTTTGCACTCTTATCTGCGGCCTTGCCTGGCCAGACCATCCATCACACACACATCTGCCTGCTGCCCGTCCCATCCCGTCCCACCCCCAAAGTCCCAGCGCTGGCAATATCTCTGTCTCTCTCCCGCTCTGTCTTTCTCACTTACACAGCCATCTGTCTGCCCGCTCTACTCCTCCTCCTGAATCCTCATGTTTTTTGTTTCCATTTCACCCTTTTTTGAGAACTGATGCACTCATTTTTTCCTCATAAGCTGTGATCACTGGCATGGTGCTCTTCTTTGCACTTTTATTCATTTATACATGAAACTTTAGCTGAGTAATAAACATCTTCCTCCACCGGAAGTTCAAGTTTAGGGCCCAACAATATTGACCCTTTCCTTTCCATAGTGATCATGTTCAAAAAATAATAGTGATCAAGATTCAAAAATGAAATATCGTAATGGGCCAGACACACCAAATCACACCAGAGAACAAGTGACAACAAAGCTGACTGAAATTGTGCTTGAAAACACCACAAAGACTTTAGCCAACAGCCAACTAACCTTAAAGTTCTCTTCCTGCATAAGTTGAAAAAACTCTCCATACCAGTTGGTGGCAGTAGTCTGTATTTGTGATGCAAAAAGGGAAACTGGAAGAGCTAAGTCTGAATGAATATCTTACTGATTTCACACCAATCTCGCTCCCCACTAGGGATGTGCATCTCCATAACTAAGGCCAATGCTATATGCATCTCGATGTAAAGGAAACAAAACAATACATTAGAGATACATATGAATAGGGCTGCATGATAAATCGGATGCAATATTTAATGTGCATCTTGTCAGTAAAGCCGGTTCTGTAATCAGTAGTAAATCTCCATTACCTGCGCGCTTTCAAATGGAGCAGCATTTACTACACATAGCCATTATTGTTCACTGACAAGCTGCGCACAACATGCGCAAAATATGATCGTGGTGTTGCGCAGCTTGTCAGTAAACAATGGCTCTGTGTAGTAAATGCTGCTCCATGTAAAAGCATGCAGGTTATAGGGATTTACTGCTGATTACAAAACCGGCATTACTAACAATATGCGCATTAAAAATTGCATGCGATTTATCATGCAGTCCTACATATGAAGCAGCTACCGATGCAGTGCAATACAATTCACCCCTAATACTATGAAGTGTGGTCCGATTTTGACTTAATTCAACACAATGTGATTCAATGCAATACAATGCAATGGAAAAAAATATAATGTTTTTTGTTATATACATTTGTTATATATGTTCTAAACAATGCACTGCAATACAAATGGCGACTTGTTTCCAATGCACACTTTTTTGGATTACATTTTGCATTCCAGTTGGCTTAACAGAAATTGGCTGATCTTTCTCACCGGTGACTCTGAGACCAGAAACCCCCCAAAAACAATGACAATGGTCCAAAAAAACATTGGTTAAAAGATGACTATGGACTTGGTTTGTCACAGCATTAACATTAAAACAGAAGTAGTCCTGGAACTTGTCTCGTAAAGCCATACAGTAGGTGTGTGCGGAAAACACTGATTATCTCATAAATGATAATGCTTTACATTTCAAACAAACACTATTTACTAAATCCAGGGTTCAGAATGAATATCTTAGGAATTTCTGTTTTAAGTTGTGATTTATATGGATTTGAAAGTAATCAGGGCTGGATTATGAACCAGGCCAAGGCTTCTGACTGCGTATCTGTTAGCCACATACATCAATGAGGCTGCCTCATTTCAGAAAATTAACCATTACATTCCAAAGAAAGAAATTACAAGAGATTAAACCTCACAAGGTGGTTATGTTTCTGAAATTAGACATCTTCAATGACTTTTGTGACCGACCAATATGATTTCTGGAGGGCGCAACCTTCAAAATGAAAAACATTTACCATATGTTAGGCCACTGTTTCTCAATCCCGTTCTAGGAGGCACGCCAGCAGTACACATTTTCAAACTCTTCCCACACAAACACGGCATATATTTTAGACATCTCCCTCATCTGAAATGAGACACTACAAGATAATCTGACCGATTTGGAGCAGGATTCTCCCTTTCTGACAATCCTAGGTAAGGACTTTATTTTGCTGGTTATACAGTTATAAATCTTATCAGATTTACCTGTGGTGTGGGGCATATTAAGAGAGATTGACTCTGCCCGGAAAAACAGTTGGGCAGCACTGATATCAAATCGTAAATATCCAATATGTTTAATATTTATGATCAGAAATCCTGTTGTGTGGGGGGAAACCCCGAGAACAAAGGTGCATACACACTTTAGATCAGGGATAGGTGTATCCAGTCCTGCTCCTGGAGGGCCACTGTCCTGTAGACTTTAGCTCCAACCTCAGTTAAACACACCTGAACCAACTAATCAAGGTCTCACTAGGCATATAAGAATTTTCCAAACAGGTGTTTTGAGGCAAGTTGGAGCTAAACTCTACAGGACAGTAGCTCTCCAGGAACAAATATAGACATACTTGCCGTAGATTGTCATGTGGACTGAAATCATTTCCAATCAGAAAGTGACTTGATGGAAGATAAGACCAGTTCTCACCTCAAGCTTGCCCTGTTACATGCAAAGTCCATGTTCACGCCATCTTCATGACTTCTTCCAAACCATTTGTTTACTCTAATGTCATGGTTGGCCGCGATAGTTTTTGCAAGATTTCCCATGTTCACAGTCAGCACTCTGGTTGTTTATGAAAAGAGTCTGTGCATAACTTGAATTGGGTGTGTCTGATGAGAAACACATACAAACAGTGGTGGGATTCCTCAAGGACAGGTTTGAGAAGCACCGAGTTCAGGGGTCTCACAAAGATGTGCATCCAGAGGCCTCACAGGACTATGACTTGTAAGTACTGCTTATAAAAATGCAAAAACATCTTCAATATGGTGTACTTGTGGCAAATCCCTGCCAGGAAGGACTGTCCCTGACTGATTTAAGATGTTCTTATTACATGTGATAAAATCAGTTTTTAAGCTGATGTTTTACCTTCAAAATTATGGTGGGGAAAAACTGATGGGGCATCTGATTTGCTCGTCTCTGTGTGGTTTATTGTTTTCCAGATGCACCTCCTGATTCCCTTTCGCTAGAGCTCCGCTTGTAGCCGGTAAGGCCGGTTGCCAACTGATGAAGGATCTTCCTTCCAATTCACTTGTCATTGTGCTGTCCAGGTGACAAGTATACCTATAGAGTGAGTATTTATTTCAGGAATGTTTTCTTCCATTTTTCTGTCATGATGAATGTTTCTTTTATAAATCCAGCGGCGAGGCTTTTAAACCATAAACAATATTTCTTGGGGCCAAAGATTCCTTGTGCAGCACTCTTGAGGAACCTTGAGATTTCCTGGCTGTGATTTAATGGCTCATAACTCTTGAAAGGCAATCCTTTTTCCTCTTCTTCCGACTTCTCCTCTTTCAGCCACTATGCTCCCTTTAGTCCACTGGATGGCCAGCGATCCGAGGACAGTCAGTAAAAACACAGTTAAAAACACACTTATGTCAGAACACAGTTGATCTCATCAATGGTGTCACATAGATTTCATTTGAACATATCATAAACTAGAGTGTAACCAAAAATATTTATATAAACAGCCCTTTCACACATTTAAAATGCTTTTATATTTATCCATTTACTTTTAAACTTCTTCAAACCTAACTTTAACCATCAAAATAAATAATCCAAACAAGGTAAAATAGCTACAAAGACACACATCTGCACTAACACACACTCCATACACCCCACCACAAACACACATAAACAAAAACAAGCCCAATTTAGGCCATTTCAGAATGACAATAAATACACTGTGGTCAGTGACATGTAAAAATCATTAGGCAGATATCACTAATTGTGTTTTCCTTTCTCTTTGTGCATAATCCTAAGCTTCTTGCTGCAGTCTTCATTAATAATGCATGGATTAATTAAAGCTTTCATAGGATTTCTGCACAGTGAACCAGCGAGATAAAAAGCATCCTATTTCTCATTGCAAGCCCACGTCGAGACCTCTTTTTTTCTGTTCTCACTCTCTTAATTGTATGGTTTCCATGTTTTGTCGATAACAGGATTAATTTCACAATAGATCAACCTTACTGATCCTCACGTCAATGCTATTTAATTTTTTTAAGGTGCTAATTACCTCCAACAGTTAAACGCAAATTGCATTGTAACTTGTCTGGGTGTTCTCCAATGAAAACATCCTCGAGAGGAAACATAAACACTATATCATTAGTTATAAATCAGAATATTTAAGATCTTGTATTAAAGACACCAGGAAATCCAAACTTTGCATGTCTGTTAACGCACCAAGCCGTTTGTTAGGCTAGTTTCTTTTTTTTGGTTTGTTCCTCCCGTCAGCTCTCCTCTGGCTCATAGGGTCATTGGCGAGAGCAGGAACTCTGACTGGATGTTCAGTTTAGCATAGGAGTCAGTGTACGAGAATTAAATGAAAGGTAATGAAAAGGGAACAAGTCAAGACGGCACAGACAGAAGGCTGGTCTAATGTTACGCTATCTTACCAAAGCATTCCAGTTTACAAATACAAAGTAACATGACATACAGCCAAGTATGGTGACCCTTACTCAGAATTCGTGCTATGCATTTAACCCATCCAAAGTGCACACACACACACTGAACACACTCAAACCCACAACCTTAGGGTTAGGAGTCAAACTCTCTAAGAAAATGACTTCCTCATTTTCCCCATATTTTCATAACAACATGAGCAACTTAAAATGAGTTAACAAGAACTTAGTTATCAACATAAAATATATTTAAAATAATAACCAAGTGCTACAAATAGCTGCTGATATAATTCCTCTCACACAGGCGTAGAACACACCCCTGCTGAACAAACACATTAAACACACATTACATTTTTTTATGGTTTTAATGGTTAAAAGTTGATGGTTTGTAATGTTTGTAATGGTATTTGTAGTGGAATCCATTATAATTTCGGTGGTGGTTTCTATAGCTTTTCTCAGCAGGGACGTATTTGGTATACAGGCTGCTGTAGTCTGAGTAGTGTGTTCAAGCAGTTTGTTTTGTTCAGATGCAGCCGAGTTGAGGCGACAACACCATTGACTTTTGTTGCCACTAGTTCATTGAAGTCGTCTTATTGTGTTCCAGGTTTCAGCAGTTAGCTTTGCTATGCTAGTGTACTCCTAAATGGGTCCCACTTTATATAAGGTGGCCTTAACTACGGTGTACTTACATGTATATTAATAATTTGGTACAATGCACTTATTGTGTACATGTTTATATATATTTAAAAATATCTGCATGAAATTACAGATGTAATTACATTTATAGCTACACTGTTGACCCTTCTCTTACAGTTTAACCCACCCTTAAACCTACGCATACCACCAAACCTAACCGTACCTGTATCGCACCTCAATAGCAGTAAAAGTGTTTTGCAATATTATATGAACACAATAAGTACATTGTACTTATTTTTTGACACAAGTACATAAGTTATAAGTTTATACCACCCCTATTAGTGATATATATATATATATATATATATATATAATTATTATTATTATTATTATTATTATTAGTAGTAGTAGTATTATTTATTATTATAATACCCTCATTGGTAGTAATAGTTAGGATCTGGCTTGAAACATTTAATGATTCCATTGCTTCCATTGATCCCCATTTTCCACTAAAAACTTTCATCCCAAAAATTCATCAAAAAATAACATTTGGTCAATATGCGGTGCCTGGTGCATACAGTCCTGTATATTGGCAATAAAAAAAACCCAAAATGAAGCAGATTTTGCAGTGTGGAAAATAAGTCAGTGTGGAACTCAATTTACCGTCCATTGTTTTCTCTTAACATTCAGTCAGAAGGAGAGTTACTCATTTTGCATGTTCTCAGTCAGCAGTCCATATATGGGATGCGGACAGTGTGAGAGATTGAGATTTTCATGAATTTGGAGGATGCAAAACGTTCCTGATTTCTCATCTGTCAACAATGGCTTACACAGCCAAACATCCTAACAGCAATACATTGGCAGAGGGAAAAAAGAGATCAAAAAACTATGGCTGAGAGCCTCAAAGCACTTGAAACAAATGCTTCCTTTGCTTCTGCTTGACAGATAAATATCCTGCTATAGAAAGAGATAGCGTGTCTAATTTGGTTTCTAAGACTGGCAGGACTTCTAGAACAGCTAACGTTGCTTACAATCCCTTAAGTGATATAATAGTGTCTAAAACATATGTCTTTTATCTGACACAC
The DNA here is from genome assembly GCF_963082965.1 of Carassius carassius. Taxonomy (NCBI): domain Eukaryota; kingdom Metazoa; phylum Chordata; class Actinopteri; order Cypriniformes; family Cyprinidae; genus Carassius; species Carassius carassius. Next base: position 4,799,971 of record NC_081791.1, read on the forward strand.
GTAGGGCATCACAATTAAGATGAAGTCTTGTGACATGTGTCTGGCCCGGGACTCACGGTGACGTAACCCTGTGTGTTAAACACTCGTCTCTCACCTTCCTCTCTCTTTTTCTCCCCTATCAACCCCTCTAATGAACTGAAAGGTCAAAGCACTAATAAAACTATTAGCAGAAATGAAACTCCCCAATGTGTTAATGCACTTTTAATTCCTGTTAGCAAATTTCATCCCCCAGCAGTTTGCCTCACGCTAATGAGAAATAAAATAACGTGCGCGCAAGGGGAAAGGGATTTTCAGGCGGCGTTTGCAAGGGGGACAGTCTGATAACTCTGCTGCCGGTGCGGGGATGTTATTCATGGGCTGAGGCCTGGTTCCAGCCCCCTGATTTTGTTGGGTTAATTAAAGAGCACATCTCCATCTGTTCTCATTCAAACGGCCCATCTCTCTTCCTCAGACACCAACCAGTGTCTCTGTTTTTATCTGCGCTCTCCTTCACATGGTTTTTTGCCAGCTCAGTATGTGCAGGTTTGTTTGAATGCCACTTGAATGTCTTTGTGTTATTGTGAGTTGTGGTCATTTCTGCATTTCCATTCCCCATTCCATTCAGTTTTTAAACTCCAGATGTAAATTATAGCACTTTTAGATTTCTTTAACAATATCACAATTATGTAGCCCTACAGTATCAAAATCAGTAAATGAACACATGGACACGATATCTACCACATGCCATGTACAAGGCTCTGTAAAGTTAACTAATAATAAGCCAGAGGTTTAGAACAAACCATCTTTTCTTGTTTTAATATATAGGTTTTATATATAGATAGATAGATAGATAGATATATATAGAGCAAGCGTTTAGACGATGTGTGCATCCGTGTCGGCGTTATTTGACACCCGATGACACATGCAATCTTTGCGTCATTTGTTTGGGTGAAGAGCACGCACGCGATGTCTTTGAGGAGGCAATCTGCGTGCATTGTGAGCGTTTTTTCAATGGAAAAAGCTCCGATCTCGTTCGTCTCTCTTCTTAAAGAAAAAGGGAAAAAACGGCAGCCATCTGCTTCCCGCGGTTCAGGATCTGTCCACGCTGAGGTGTGGAAGAAATGGAGCTCGTGAGAATACAGGTGGATCTGTCTGAATGGTTTAAATAGGGACTTTCCCTTTCGCGCACGTAAAAAAAAAAAAAGGCGGCGGATGAGAGAGAGCCTTGGGAGGATGATGTTATATCTTTAACACTTTCTCATACTGAGGTTAGTGCTCTGCTGGGTTGTTACCCAGTAAAAGCAGGAGATATTTGAGGATGGTGAAAAAGGTGAGGCTGAGCCTTCTCAATTCTCCTGCCCTGCGTATGTAGAGCTGTTGGAGGTTATTGAGCGAAAATTAACTTTTGACCATAACCCTCCAGCTCAGGTGAGCCTTTCATTTGTGCATGATCTCCATACAGAGATTAAAAAGAAATGAAAGATGCCATTTTCTTCTCGCATCCATCAGTTTCGGCATGAAAGTAATCTGCCGACATCGAGGTGATGCGCAAAAACGGCTAGGAAGGAATGCCCCCTGTAGAAAGAGCTAAAAATTTTATAAATAATTTATAAATAATTTTTATCTGTGAATTTTTTTTTTCTGCAGGGGAAACATCCTCTCTTAATCTCCCTCCTTGCTATCTAAGCCCCTTCAGAAAATCATCTCGCTTAAATGGCAAGGCATATGAAGTAGCAGGTCAGGCTGTGGCTTTATTACAGCACAATGCTGGTTCTTCAAGCATATCAGACTGATCTGCTAAGAGACCTGGATAGAGGCAGGGGCCTTTTTCTGATCAGGTAGCTGAGCTGCGCCGCACCACGGATCTCTCTCCGTGCTACCAAGCAGGCCGTCTCCGCCATGGGCAGGACTATGGTGGCAGCGGACAGACATCTGGGGATGAACCTGGCAGACATCGGGAGGAAAGAAAATGCTTTCTGCTCGATGCTCAGGTTTCGCCTTCTGAACTTTTTGTTATTTCCGTTGAGATGGGGATTTGAGAAGTTCAGGGAGACGAAGGCGCGCTCTGCTGCTTTCAGATCCTTCGTTCCACGAAGGTCTAGGTCTGAGCCCAAACAACATAGGGGTCTTGGCCTGGACTGCAACCACCTGACTGATGGTCCAGACTAAAAGGAGGCGCCCCTTGAGCGGGGCTCCGGCGTAGTAGGGTGGGTGAGTAAATGTAACCCTCTCTGTATATACTTATGTGTATTTAATTGCTGGTGGTTACGTGTCTACTAATAAACTCTGTGAGTTTTCTTTGCAGTGCTCAGTTACAGTGTTTACTAAACATTCGCCAGCACCAGCCATCCGGCTTCATGTTCCAGTATTAGGCGGCTGAGATCACAGGTTTCTGAGGGAGCCTCCTTGATCATCGGGCCTGGCACAGCACTGCAGGGAATTTCATGGATGTCCGGCCAGGTCACCCCGAGGGGTCTCCTGGCCGCTTAGGGGTGCTGTCGCATCGAGCGGGAAGTGGAGGTGGCAGTTAAAGAAGTCGTCTTGTATATGCTGCCTCAGGTGATGCTCCCCTCACCAGAGGTTTGTAAAATTGAGCTTGCCTCTCCCGTGAGATTCTGCACCTCTGCGATGCTTAGGAACCTTTAAGTACACACGCTAAGCTTTGTGTACTTTCTCAAAACCACATGGTGGTCAGTGTGCATGTGAACACTTTGTGCACTTTCTAAAAAGCCACAAGTGGTAAGTTTGCATGCAAGATTCTGCAAACTTTCTGAAATATTGTAAGATAAAGGTTACGCACTCCGCTTCGTTCCCTTTCTTGAGATGATTAGACCTTGGTTCCTTGGGCTCCATTCAGCCAGTGTGTATTTGTTTATACACCTCAAGCATCGCTTCCCTCAACATGAGGGGCTATATGGGTGATTCTCGTGGTAATTTAGCAGCACTCCCCTTTTTCCAAAAAAGGGTCGCCTATGAGCGCGCTACTCTGAGCTCGGAGTTCTCCTCTCGTATGAGACGGAGTTCTCTGTTTTTTCCCCAGAGCACTCCAGTATTGTTTCCATAGATCGAGTTGATGACTCTCAATCATACTATTTTGAGAAACACTATTCCATCTATGCCACGAGAGCCCCTCATTAGAACAGTATTTGAAAATCCATGCTATGGTAAGTGTGCACGTGTAGTCTTTGCACACTTTCTGAAATCCACACTGTGGTAAGTTTGCACGCTAGTATTATGTGTTCTTTCTAAAATCCTATATGGTGAGGGCTTCGCGCGGTTGCTTTGTGCCCTTTCTTGAGTTGGTAAAAGCCCAGTTCAGCTTGGGCGCCACTCCACCTATGTATCTTCGGATACCTATCTAAACATGGTGTTGCTACTAGAGAACTGTTGAGACAGCTCTTTCAGCAAGCTTATGCGTAAGCTAGCGGTAGCCCCTGTGTGACAGGCAAGACTTGGTACAAATGCTAGGTTCTTAGCCGTATCCTTTTAAAGGAATCTTTCCTGATTCCAAGCCTTCAGCTCTACCCTGGGCAGAGGCCCTAACAATTAAGTTGGGTATGTAGCTTAGGCAACTCCCATGGAAATGGTAGAGTTGGTACTTAGTGCTCACCATGATTCTGGCCTGCACATCCCTCAGCATGGCGGCGTGGGTATACTGTTCCCCAAAGCGCCCCCTAGAGGATGCAGTTTGGAGTTCCCTCGTAAGGGAACTGTCTCAGGTTACGAATGTAACCATAGTTCCCTGAGTAGGGAACGAGACACTGCGTCCTCTAGCTCCCTGCCATGCTTCGGACGCAAGCTTCAGATGAAGAAAATAATGACGTGCTCTCCAGGTGCCTGTTTATAGTCGCGCCGGTAGTGACGTCGGAGGCTGTCGCCAGCCAACAAGTTGGTGTTCTTTCAATGTATGCTTCAGACACGGGTCACGACGAGGTGTTCCCCAAAGCGCCCCCTAGAGGACGCAGTTCGAAGTTCCCTACTCAGGGAACTATGGTTACATAAGTAGTCAATATCAATTTCAATCATATTAGTGTTTTGTTATATTCCTAAAATTACATTATCAGGAAGTGAAATCATTTTAAGTAAGAAATTTGGTTATTAATTCCATTGCAAGCATTGCATTGCATTGATTGATTGATTTGATTGATTTTAGTTCATTCATTTTTTTACATCCAACAGTTGGCATCTTCGTGCTAACAGTGACTTTACCATACTTGAAAAAAATGGTGGGGGGGTGGGGATGAGTACTTATTATGGAACAAATATACTGAAATAAAAATATATGTGTGGACTGAATTCAATGTTTGAGGAGATTAACTGCATCATGTTATTAACAATTAAATGAAATTTATAGTTTAAATTAATATTAAATACAGTTAGCTAAACTTAAGAGTGTTTTAATGGGACATCTTTAGATATAATATCATAATTAATCATATTGTCTTTAAAATATGGATAATGTATTGCAAGTAAGCATTTATTGTGAACTTGTCACGAGAAAGCAGGCTGGATTCAGATGCGGGTAAACTCAAGGCTTTATTCGAAACAGGAGAAGAGTCACGGTTCACAGGTTACACTCGCAGTGACAGGATGAGTAGCAGATGAGTCACGTTTCACAGGTTTCACTCGCAGTGACAGGATAAGTAGCAGATGAGTCACGTTTCACTCGCAGTGACAGGATGAGTAGCAGATGAGTCACGTTTCACAGAAGTACGTATAACCGCCGGACCGGAGGGATGAACAGCTGGAAGCTACTAGGAGCTCAAGGCTTGTAAGAACAAGGGCAGAGGAATCAACAAAACACACTGGAGCCTGAGGACAAGACACGACAAGGTGAGTACAAAGAGCTGCTAGATGATCGGAGCTATTGGTATGAATAACAACAGTCTGACAATAGACAGAGAAACACAGGGAATAATAAAGGGGAAAAAATTAGAAGGACATAGAGAACAGGTGGCGAGAAATTAAGGTTAACAACGGGGAAACAAGGGAGGCGGGGAAAACAAACAGGCAGACGTGGTGAGCTGTCAAACCATCCCAACACACACACACCCACACCAAAAAGACAGGTGATTAGCCCCGAGACCCGACAGTACCCCCCCTCCCAGGAGCGTCACCTGGCGCTCTAGGAAGGGGCCTACCTCGATGCCGCCGGAAGTCCTCAATCAACGAGCGGTCCAGAATGTCCCGGGACGGCACCCAACACCTCTCCTCTGGACCATACCCCTCCCAGTCCACAAGATACTGAAACCCCCTGCCGCGACGCCGCTCATCGAGTAATCTCTTAACCGTATAGGTAGGAGATCCATCCACAAGACGAGGGGGTGGGGGGGTGGGGCGACTGCAAGCAGGATTAAGGGGGGAAGAGAACACAGGCTTGACCCTGGAAACATGAAACACCGGGTGAACCCGACCAAGAGTAGGAGGGAGCTTGAGCCTGATCGCCACCGGACTAACCACCTTGGTGATGCGGAAAGGCCCAATGAATCTGGGTGCCAGCTTACGAGAAGGCGCCCGGAGAGGCAGATCCTTGGTAGAGAGCCAAACCCGTTGACCACACACATAGGTAGGAGGAGAGGACCGGCGACGATCAGCTGCAGCCTTGGTTCTGTCAGAGGTTTGGACCAAAATCCTCCTGACTCTCTCCCAGGTGCGACGGCAGCGCTGGACGAAAGCCAGGGCGGATGGAACCGCTGCGTCGGGTTCCTGTGATGGGAACAGAGGTGGATTATAACCAACAGCACACTCAAAAGGGGACATACCTGACGCGGCCGCAGGAAGGGTGTTATGGGCGTATTCTGCCCAGGAGAGCTGCTGACACCAGGAACTCGGATTGTTGGATGCTAGACAGCGGAGCATTCTTCCTAGATCCTGGTTGGCCCGCTCACACTGCCCATTGGTCTGAGGATGAAAACCAGATGACAGACTAGCAGAGGCCCCAATCTGTGTACAAAATTCCCTCCAGAACCGGGAGACGAACTGGGGACCCCTATCTGAAACAACATCCACCGGTAACCCGTGGAGACGGAAGACGTGATCCACCACCAGTTGGGCGGTCTCCCGGGCGGAGGGTAACTTGGGCAGGGGAATAAAATGAACCGCTTTGGAAAAGCGATCCACCACCGTGAGAACTACAGTGTTTCCCTTCGAAGGAGGAAGCCCAGAGACGAAATCAAGGGCAATGTGTGACCAAGGACGGGAAGGGATAGGGAGAGGATGCAGTAGACCATCAGGAGGGCGATTGACAGGCTTACTTTGGGCACATGTGGGGCAGGCCAACACAAACTGTCTAACATCCGCGGCCATAGTAGGCCACCAAAAACGCTGTCGGATGGCAGACAACGTTCTCCGAATACCTGGATGGCAGACTAACCTGGATGAGTGACCCCACTCAAGGACCTCAGAGCGCAGCGCAGCCGGCACCGGCAACCTGCCCGCCGGACACTCTCCCGGCACCTGCACCCCTCGACCGGCCTCCTCAACTCGCTGCTCGATACCCCACGAAAGGGCCCCGACCACCACCCCCTCAGGAAGGATGGCATCGGCCGCAAACTCCCCTCCCGGAGCACCGAACAGGCGAGAGAGGGCATCAGGCTTGGTGTTCTTTGATCCCGGCCGGTACGAGAGGGTGAAGTTGAATCTGGCAAAGAAGAGCGCCCAGCGGGCCTGACGCGAGCTCAGCCTCTTGGCCGAACGGATGTATTCAAGGTTCTTGTGATCCGTCCAGACCAAGAAGGGCTGCGCTGACCCCTCCAACCAATGACGCCACTCACCCAAGGCCAATCGTACCGCCAGCAGCTCTCTGTAGCCGATGTCATAGTTACGTTCTGCAGGGCTGAGACGATGAGAGAAGAATGCACAAGGATGAACCTTCCCATCATGGAGGGAACGCTGAGATAGAACTGCGCCAACCCCAACGTCCGAAGCATCAACCTCGACAATAAACTGGGCCTCCGGATCTGGAACCATCAGAACGGGTGCAGAGACAAAACGGGACTTTAAAATGTCAAAGGCTACCTGCGCCTCCCGGTTCCACCTGAAGGACACCTTAGTGGAGGTTAAGGCTGTCAGCGGTGCAGCGATCTGACCAAAATTCCGGATGTAACGCCGGTAGAAGTTGGCAAAACCCAGGAAACGCTGCAGAGCCTTCCGGGAGTCAGGGACCGGCCACTGGGCAACAGCTTCAATCTTAGCGGGATCAGGCTTGATCCCCTCCGTAGAAATAATATGGCCAAGGAACGTAACAGACTCAGCGTGGAATTCGCACTTCTCCGCCTTGACAAACAACTGGTTCTCTAGTAACCGCTGGAGAACCCGTCTGACATGCTGGGTGTGTAATTGGAGAGAAGAAGAAAAAATCAAAATATCATCCAAATACACAAAGACAAATTGATTAATCATGTCACCCAACACGCTGTTGACGAGTCCCTGGAAAACGGCTGGAGCATTGGTCAGACCAAACGGAAGAACCAAGTACTCGTAGTGTCCCGAAGGGGTGTTAAATGCCGTCTTCCACTCATCCCCCTCCCGAATGCGCACCAAGTGGTAGGCGTTGCGCAGGTCTAACTTGGTGAAGACCCGAGCTCCCTGTAATAATTCAAAAGCAGAAGACATTAAAGGTAGGGGGTACCTGTTCTTGATAGTAATGTCATTCAAACCTCTGTAATCAATACAAGGCCGCAGGGAGCCGTCCTTCTTCTGAACAAAGAAAAACCCTGCACCAGCGGGAGAGGAGGAATGGCGGATGAGCCCAGCCTGAAGTGACTCACGTATGTACTTGTCCATGGCCTCTCTCTCAGGACCTGAAAGGGAATATAAACGACCCTTAGGCGGAGAAGAGCCCGGGAGGAGATCAATGGCACAGTCGTAAGGGCGATGCGGAGGTAGCGAGGTGGCCCGGGCCCTACTGAAGACCGCCCGAAGATCATGGTACTCCGCCGGAACACCAGTCAGGTCAGAGGAATCCTCCTGAGGAACACAAGACACAGAGACAGGACAAAAAGCAGCACCCAAACATGACACGTGACAAGACTGACTCCAGGCTAAAACAGAATTACTAACCCAATCAATGTGGGGATTGTGCTTGTGCAACCATGGGTGTCCCAGAATTAAAGGAGCCTTAGGGGAATCAATAATAAACAGTTCAATCCGCTCATGATGACTGCCAGCAATATGGAGGTCTATCTTAGGAGTGACGTGGGTGATGGTGGTAAGGGGACGGCCAGCTAATGACCATGCTGAAACGGGACTAACTAAAGGAACAAGTGGGATTCTCCAACGTTGAGCAGAGGCAGCGTCAAGGAAGTTCCCCTCAGCCCCTGAGTCCACAAGGGCGAGACCAGTGTGTAAACGACTCTGGAAGGAGAGTTGGAACGGCAGCTGAGTGCGTGCTGCAGGAGAGCTTGAGCTGAGAACCGTGCCCACCAGGACTCTCCTCCTCACTGGTGGGCCCTGGCTTTTAACGGACACTGAAGGGCGAAGTGGCCTCCCTTGCCGCAGTATAGACACGCCCCCGACGACAGACGCTCCTGCTTCTGCCGTGGTGTAAGCCGTAGACGACCCAACTGCATGGGCTCCTCCTCCGAGGGCTGTCGGCCGGCTGAACTGGCAGAGGAGGACTCTAGGTGGCGCCACGGGGCGGGTGTTTGCCGTCGTTGGCGGCGCCGGCTAAGACGACCCTCAATGCGGAGCGCGAGACTGATGAGCCTATCCAATTCCCGCGGGAGCTCTATGGCCGCGAGTTCATCCGAAATGGCGAAATCCAACCCCTCAAGAAAACGAGCGCGCAGCGCGCTCTCATTCCAGCCGCATGCCGCAGCTAAAGTCTGGAACTGGATAGCATAGTCAGTGACGGAGCTCCTCCCCTGAGACAGTCGTGATAACTGGGCCGCCGCCTCGTCACCCTGAGCAGAGCGATCAAACAATTTGGCCATCTCTAGACTGAAATCCGCGAAAGTGGCACAACAGGGAGCCCGCGATCTCCATACGGCGATTCCCCATTCGCGGGCACGGCCCGAGAGGAGTGTAAGGACATAAGCCACCTTGGTCTCTTCATTTGCGTAACGCCGGGGCTGCAGAGAAAACACCAGCGAGCATTGGGAGAGAAACGCTTGACAGGCGTTAGGATCGCCATCGTAGACCGGCGGATTGTTGGCATGGGGTTCGGACTCGTGTGACATACTGGTGTGAGGAACGGGCCCCCGGCTCGTTGCCTCTCGCTGAAGATCGTCCACCCGTGTGAGGAGTTCGGAGACTCGGGCACTGAGAACGTCCACATCCTGCACGGTGGTGTTGAGCTGGGTGGCATGCTGCCCTAACAACACTCCCTGTTGAACGAGAGCCGAGCGAAGCGGATCAGATCCCGCTGAATCCATAATCTGGTCAGACTGTTCTGTCACGAGAAAGCAGGCTGGATTCAGATGCGGGTAAACTCAAGGCTTTATTCGAAACAGGAGAAGAGTCACGGTTCACAGGTTACACTCGCAGTGACAGGATGAGTAGCAGATGAGTCACGTTTCACAGGTTTCACTCGCAGTGACAGGATAAGTAGCAGATGAGTCACGTTTCACTCGCAGTGACAGGATGAGTAGCAGATGAGTCACGTTTCACAGAAGTACGTATAACCGCCGGACCGGAGGGATGAACAGCTGGAAGCTACTAGGAGCTCAAGGCTTGTAAGAACAAGGGCAGAGGAATCAACAAAACACACTGGAGCCTGAGGACAAGACACGACAAGGTGAGTACAAAGAGCTGCTAGATGATCGGAGCTATTGGTATGAATAACAACAGTCTGACAATAGACAGAGAAACACAGGGAATAATAAAGGGGAAAAAATTAGAAGGACATAGAGAACAGGTGGCGAGAAATTAAGGTTAACAACGGGGAAACAAGGGAGGCGGGGAAAACAAACAGGCAGACGTGGTGAGCTGTCAAACCATCCCAACACACACACACCCACACCAAAAAGACAGGTGATTAGCCCCGAGACCCGACAGAACTAAAAATAGTTTTATGTGATTTCTGTCGAATGGTGTATGTCATTTATTCAAATATATTTGTAATTACACATTTGTAATGATGCAGTTTATTAGCATTAAATGTGATATTAAATAACACTACAGTTTAGTCTTAATAAAGTCTCTCTAAGAGCATTTTATTTGCCTTTTATTTAATTATTATTACATTATCTGCAAGTACACTTAAAATATATTTGTATAATATGTTTATAAATATATTTTTAAATGTGTCAGTAATTAAATTACTGCCCATATAATTTTTTTTTCCACAACAGGTCCAGATGGGATTTGTGCAAAAAATAAAAAATAAGCTCTGTGCAACCTTTATAAGGTGGAAATTGAATCACCACAAAAGTAAGTATTAACCATCAACAAAAAGCTAAACGCACAAAACATGCCACTGATCAGAGACTGCTGCAGGTTTCTGTATTTAAACCAGGGGCGGACTGGCCATCGGGAGCACCGGGCCTGACGGTCATTCTGGCCTGCCGGCTGCCGCTGTGCAATAGGCTGGTATGCAACTGCGAATTAATTTACGGACTTATGAATGTAAGAATCAGGCGATCGCGGAATGAAAATGACACCACCACATGACCAAACATCAGCCAAGCACTGCCTAATTGGTTATATCCAGAGGCAGGCCGTTCAGTTCACCACACACCGTTCGGCAACAACAAAGAAATCACTCACTGCTCTTGATTAAAAAGCTTTTTTTTTACTTTAATAAAGTATTACCTTTAATTTATAGTCCAAAATGCTGTTTTACATTTGATTACTTTAATTTCTGTACCTAAAAACTAATGCAAGACCTACCTAAAAAATCCTGAAATTCGGTTTATTTAATTTGTAGCTTTACTCTATTGTATTTATTTGTGCTGTTGCTTGTAGGTAGAATATTTTCTTAATATGATAATATATATTTTTTTTTTGAAAGTATAGTTTTTCCATAAACATAGCACATACAACTATACAGAAACCGTGACTCTAAAACCGTGAAACAAACCGAACTGTGAAAAAGTTGAACTATTCCACCCTAATATTTACATAATCATTTGGCAGATGGACGCTTTCATTCAAATAAATAAATATATATATATATATATATATATATATATATATATTCATATATATATTACAAATGTATATAATGATAGATGTTTTAAAAGAGCATCTTAATGACAAACTAGCACACTGTTTTATATATGGGGATACAGTATTTTTTTAGTGCCAAAATTGACCAGAAATTGATTTTCCATTTCTAGCCTACAATATGTAGCACAGTGTACAATGCTTATTTATTTTGAAGGTGATGAAGGAAGCAACAGTAGCACTAGTGCTGCAAGTGCTCCTGCTGTTGAACAAGAGAGGGTGGACAGTTCAGCTTTTGAGTCAGAGCAGGATCCTTCAGGTAAAGTTTAAGCTAATAGCAAAACTAAACATGCTGGCTATACTCTCAGAAAAATATGTGTTTCTATGATTTATAAGGTCATCAGTAGTAGGACTGTGATCATTGGGACATACAACTGATGGCTGCATAATTAATATAGATTATTGAAAGTGCTTATTTCATAATGCAGAGAAACTCGATGTGCAGAGTGAGAGAGAGGGGGATTAAGGGAAAGATGATAGAGACAGTGTATGCCTTGATACTTCTTGATATTAATTTAATTATTTTGCCTGTCCACAGTCTAAGGATTTTGATTTATTTTTTTAAGTATAACCCAATTCAAACAACTGAAAGAGCCAAAGAGTTTAGCAGTCTGGTGGACACATGAATTGGGTGGTGGTGACTGCAGCAACAGAGGTGGCCTGGGGGGGTGTCAAATTCCCGGCCTGATTTACTGTCCCAGTCCACCACTGATTTAAACTATACTTCAAACAAAAAAGGTCTTTCAGAAATGTTTTACACAGTATTAGCGTATGGCACACTCCATACTGTACTGCTCAGAAACCTTCCAGTGGAGATAAAACCAATTAGCCGAACAGACTATGAGAACGAAAAAAACAGCGGTAATAAAAATACAAGATCCAGAAGGAGGGGCAGACACACTCTATTACCAAACTGTGCCTTTTAATCAATAAAAAGATAAAAGATATTTTAATCAAAGGCATATTTCCTTGTTTGTGTAATGCCTTTGCAGTGCACACGTAATCTTTAAGCAAGTGAGAGTGATGCATAATGCACTCCCAGAGAGCCACTCATCCGTGGAAATTGCCAAAGCAGATAGTCAGCAGAAACATACACTCGGCAAGTGCTCGGAGCTAAAGCGTGCGCCTGCCGCTAAATTAGATTAGGACATTTATATTAAAGAAAATTGCATCCTGTAAACTCAAATAATATCCCTCCCTTTCACACACACATACAAAAGAGTGCATTACTTAAATACACACATACACACACACAGACACATCACCACCAATGGCTATTAGGGTAAATAGCACAGACTATTTGTCCAACACGCTAACATCCGCTGGCTTTGATGTTAGAGGTGAAATAACATTAGCGCAGTAACTGGAGCCACACTCTCGCAGACCAATTCAACGTATTTCAGGTTAATGAGCTGGAGGCCTGGGGTGGATCAGGTTCCAGTCTAGCGGGTTAAACGGCTGTTGACATGGGCCGAGGAGACGCACCGAGCCCGGGAGACTAGCCTAGCGCCACTCACTTTACCACCGCTTGATTCGTTGTGGTGAGTGTGATTGTTTTGCTGGGTTTAAATGCATGCATTAGCTGAAATTCATCTCCCATCTAGTCGCTGAGGTACGATGCTCACCGTCTGAGGGACATAGCAGGTGTTTGGGAAAAACATATCAGATTAGCAACAAACAGCCTGGCTAGGCTGATGAACCTTGTTGAAATTGCATTGAGGTCTACCTAAAAGCAAGGCCATCATAAAAAGGGCTGTTTAAAAGCATTGTTTCCTCTCATTGAAGTGATCATTTATATAATCGTGTTTTTGTCCAGTTATTTATCATAACATTCTTTCCATCCTGGTTTTGACTCAGTCAATCAAATTAATGGCGACAGAGATGCTCGATAGTTAATACACACTTTTTTAGAGCAGTACTTCCAAAAATTGGGAAAAAAATTCTGCGTTTCTGCGACACTGATATTGCATGCTTTACTCCATGTTTAACTGCTGTTTTAAAGTGAAATGTCCAGTGAGTGGTGCTAAAATGTGCATTTAATGCATAAACGTGGCGCGTTTTTATTATGTTGAATCATGTACATATAACAACAAAACCAGTCTTAAGTCCCTGGGGTATATTTTTTAGCAATAGCCAAAAAACATTGTACTGTATGAGTCAAAATTATAGATTTTTATTTTATGCAAAAAATCGTTAGGATATTAAGTAAAGATCATGTTCCATGAAGATATTTTGTAAATTACCAACCATAAATATATCAAAACGTAATTTTGATAAGTAATATGCATAGATAAGAATTCATTTGAACAACTTTACTGAGATTTTCTCAGTATTTAGATTTTTTTACACCCTCGAATTCCAGATGTTCAAATTGATGTATCTCGGCCAAATATCGTCCAATCCTAATAAACCATACATCAATGGAAAGCTTATTTATTTATTCAGCTTTCAGATGATGTATACAATTTCAACTTGGTTTTGTGGTCCAGGGTCACATATTGTGGTGGTTCAGATTTTAAATATCGCAGGAGTGACGTAAAAAAAATTATGCTCTATCCCGTTGGAAAATAACAAACCGCTACACTAAATCCAACACTAAACGTTAGTTGTTAACAAATGCAAAAGTGAAAATGTGTTCACTGATGCTATTTTAACTTACTTGTACATGGGTTTGAGCTGTTTTGATGAACTGAATTTATGAGATTTGAATCAGATTGCTTTAACTCACAAATGCAACACTATATCGCGTGAGCTACTGAGAAAAACCATAAATGTGAAGCTGTGTATGTCAAGTCAAGTCAAGTCACCTTTATTTATATAGCGCTTTAAACAAAATACATTGCGTCAAAGTAACTGAACAACATTCATTAGGAAAACAGTGTGTCAATAATGCAAAATGATAGTTAAAGGCAGTTCATCATTGAATTCAGTTATGTCATCTCTGTTCAGTTTAAATAGTGTCTGTGCATTTATTTGCAATCAAGTCAACGATATCGCTGTAGATGAAGTGACCCCTATGTGAAGCTAATGTTCAAAAGTATCAGTTTACTAATCTCACAACATGTAACAATTGTTTGATGTCATTACACAATAATATGCAAGGAATTTTGTGAAAATTAGGCTCTGTAAATTTAAACTCTGGCCCTGTAAATCCTGCTTTGTGTGAGAAGGAATAAAAGTTGTCTGGGTCTACTGCAGCAATTTGTATATATAGGTACCTTTTTTTTTTTGCTTTGTTTTTTGTTAGTTTTTGTTGTTTTCCAGAAATGTAGGTAGAGGCACGTATTTCTAAAAAGCCTGGATAGCATAAGGAAGGATTCCTCATGGTTGACCAGCTAAACTGGTAGCTGATGACTCCAAGGCCAAACTGGTAAACCATCTCAAGTCCACCTTGGGCTACAAGCAACAAATTACCTTGACCTGTAATATAAATTTCAAGATAGACTAAAGGCTGGAATACACTAAATGACCAACGATTGTTCCAATCACAACAACCCCATGCAAAAATTGTTGTTGGGAGATGGTTTACAAATAAAAACAATATGTGTTCTAAAATCAGCTTAAAATACCAAATATGTTTGATTTCCTTAAGTCTGAAGCAAAAGAATCAAAGCGTGTAGCCATCATACACTACGTTATTTTCTATTACATATGTAAACTCAAATCTGACTCTGACATTTGGCAAGTAGCATCGACTCATCCAAACTGTAAATGGGCAGAAAATCAGGGCAAAAATGATGTAGTATATTCCACCCTTAAATTGAAAACTTATTATAAACAAATTTTATATCTTGTCAATTGCTGCTGTTTGGTCATTTTAGCAGTACGCTAATGTAGCCGCAATTATCAATGAATACATCTTTGGGAAATGCTGTTAGTACTATTGATATCGGCTCACTCATTGGTTTTTCACTCTTCATGACAGATGACTAGATTAACTCTAATCAATCCAACATGTTCGGTTAATTTACTTTGATTTGAGTCTTCTGCTTTCCTTTCATATTAACATCTTAGTAACCAAAGCAGGTCGTAGAGTTTCTAGAATCCATAGGTACACAGGATAATAACAGATAGGTAAACAATTGACTCTGTAGTCAGTTCCTCCATACAGTAACTGTTTTTTTTTAGTCCTGCCATCTGTCTAGGACAGGGCTCTCCAAACTCTGTCCTGGAGGGCTACTGTCTTGTAGCGTTTAGCTACAACTTGCCTCAACACACCTGCCTGGAAGTTTCTAGTATGCCTAGTAAGACATTGATTAGCTAGTTCAAGTGTTTTTAAGGGGTTGGGGCAAACATTGCAGGACAGGAGCCAGTTTGGAACTGACAGATCAGTGTAGCATAATATGGGGTAACACTTTATTTTAAGTTGTCCATAATACAGAGTAATTACCTCATTAAGTACTTAGTAGTAGATGGTGTAATAACATGCACAAAATGTACTTAATATGTAACTAAGTTATTGAACAGCATGTACTTACAGATTGTAATTATGCACATGTAATAGGCAGCAACTGTTACACTTATGTAACAGGGCGAGTCCATTACACAGCTACCTACTGATGTAACAAAAGATCTTGTTACAGATGTGTTACATATGTAATTATATAAAAAAGCACTTAGTACTACACAATGTAACAACAAGTACCTACATATGTTACTATGGTGCGGAAAAGCCTCTGGTTACATAGGGTAATTTTGTATGTTCTGTAGGCTGCTACACGTATGTAAGGGCAAAGTTGATTACACAGCTGTTGGTGTAACAGGGTGATCCAGATCTTTTAAAATATTTATTGTCACAAAACACTGCTACATCAGAAGAGCAGAATTCTTGCCACAAATCATTGCTGCTAACATAGGATCTGCATGAGCACAGACCATCCCAACAGAAGGTAAAATGGTAAAACAATAGCTTCTCTTCCTCTTCTTTCCATATCAATTGATATGAGCTGCATAGATGGGTGTAAGTCAGATGTGAATGAATCAAAGGCTTACAACCCATCAAGTTCTGTAGTAGGCCTATGTGTTGTACTTTAGTTTGTACCTTGCCATCTTAGTTTGAATGAACTTGTCACAGTTTAAATACATGCACTAGCTGTCTAATTACATTTAAATTACAGAATATTACACTGGGATAAGCTACGTAAAATAAAGTGTATCAAGAGTGTACTTAAGTGTACTTCATGTGTATCTATACCTTATCCATCTGTAACGTAGTTTGAATCGACTCACTAGTTCACAGTTTTAATACATGCACTAGCTTCCTAATTACATTTAAATTACAGAATATTACACTGGGATAAGCTACTTAAAATAAAGTGTATCAAGAGTGTACTTAAGTGTACTTCATGTGTATCTATACCTTATCCATCTGTAACATAGTTTGAATCGACTCACTAGTTCACAGTTTAAATACATGCACTAGCTTCCTAATTACATTTAAATTACTGAATATTACACTGGGATAAGCTACGTAAAATAAAGTGCATCAAAATTGTACTTAAGTGTACTTCATGTTTATCTATATACCTTATCCATCTGTAGCGTAGTTTGAATCGACTCACTCGTTCACAGTTTAAATACATGCACTAGCTTCCTAATTACATTTAAATTGAATAATAAAGTGCTTTAACTCAGTAATCTAGAGTTGAACTGATTGAACTTTTCTGTCCACCTGCCAGTAAACACAAAGGGTGACTAATAAATTGAAAATTCTAAATGTAAATATATTTATTTTTACCCTCAAAAACTCAACAATGATAGACCTTTACATCAAATACAACATATAACCAGCTGCTAAAATTTAATGTTTCACAAACTTTAATAAGAATTAATACATATTTTATTAATTAATTCTATAGTATATTATATGCTCTAAAGTGTGTTCTTGAAAGTCCACTGAGGTCACAGTCCATTCACACTCTGTACTTTTGACTTATGTCCTGAATTAGCCTTCCAAAGATGCCGTTTTTGTTTTTCTTTCCTAACCAATATGTCCATTCAATAAACTTTAAGTGACTCTTCAGCATTTTCTCAGTACGGTTCCCCCTTAATCTCCACACTTGTCCTTTAATTGTTTGCCAGTATCTCTCAATGTGTTGAGTGTGGCTGCCAGTCTGTGGATCCACAAAGTTGTTTTTGTGGTTTACCGGATAGTGGTGATAGCCTTGTGTAGTGAGGGACTGTACATATGCCCGCCAGGAATCACTGTAAATTGTTGAACCTCTACGCACATGCCGCCTAATGATTGGAAGCAGAGTTTTGCGTGCTCGTGAAGGGACCAGCTTAAGAATAGGCCTTCGGCTACAGTGGTGTACTTCTAACAGACCAAACACCCATCCGTGTCTTGCCCAGGTACCACCATACCATCCACGGTTATACTGTAAGAAATATACAATATCAGTTATGTACCATATTTTCATCATATCAGGTGCGACTTGTTTATCAAAATTTATTTGACATGAACCAAGAGAAAACATTATTGTCTACAGCCAAGAAAGGGCGCTCTATGCTGTTCTCCTGTTGCCTACACTGAGCAGCATAGAGCGACCTCTAGATGCTGTAGACAATAATGTTTCTCTTGGTTCTTAATAAATGCGACTTATACTCCAGTGTGACTTAGGCTACGTTCACACTGCAGGGCTTAATGCTCAGTTCCGATTTTTTGAAAAAATGCGATTTTTTTTCAAGGCCGTTCACATTTCCAATTAAATGCGATCTTTTGTGATCTCCTGTGTGAACGTGAAATGACCCAGAAGTGACCCGCATGCGCAGAAGAGTACTCAATGCTCAATGACGTCACTCGTTGTTTGCGGAAGTAGCTAAAGTTAAACATGAATGTCAACAACAGTGTAGTCAACAGCAGAGCTCTTTTTGCAATATTAAAGTTATTTTCCCAACGGAGCCAGCACAATTACAATCTTCTCGTTTTAAGAAGAAAAATAAAAAGAAGGAGGAGAGCAAGGTTTTTGGCCATGCCGTTTTGTGGAGCAGTGTTAGCAACGTCGGTACAGAGAAACATGTGGGTGCGGAGTCGCAGCCAGGACTGGTGGGATACTGATGTAAGTGGCTTCATTAATACATATTTCATCAGTTTATCTTCTTGTTCCCGCCTACTTCAACGCAGACGTATGACGTTTGTAGCGTATCAATGACGTACGGGTCGGATACATGTGGCCTGGGCATTCAGACGGAGGTCGCATTTCAAAAGATCGGATACGTATCGGATTTAGGACCACATACCCAAGTGGCCTGGGTCACATTTGAAAAGATCGGATCTGTGTTGTTCAGACTGTCATGAAAAGATCAGATACAGGTCGCATAGGGGCAAAAAAATCGGAATTGGGTCGTTTCAGCCTGCAGTGTGAACGTAGCCTTATATATGTCTTTTTCCTTGTCATGACGTATTTTTGGACTGATGCAACTTGTACTTAGGTGCAACTTATAGTCTGAAAAATACGGTATACACAAATACACAATAGATCTTATAAGTGTGCCCACAAAATCTTGTTTAACCAAATGCAGTTCTGCTAATGCTAAATTACCTAACTAATGTTTTTTATTTTACCTTTCTTTTATGACTGAATTTGGACTCATCAATTACAACAAAACGATGTCTTGAGTGCCCTCCAATTTTGAATTGGTGCTTTCTTTTCATTCTTCTCAATGCAGTTGTGCACACCTTTTAATTAAAAACCACCATTAGTAACCACAAAAGGCAAACTATTACATCAGCTTTTATTGGTTTAAGCATATGGATTCTACCTTTCTGAGCTTTTTGGTCATTTTTGAGAGTGTTGTTGAACTGGATGCCACTCCATCTTCCATCATGTCAATCTGACGTAATCTCAATCCTTGTGCAAACCTATAAAACAACCAAGTTAGTATTTACAAAACCTCACCAGTGTCAGAAATAAATGCTTTTATGACACTTTCCCAATGAAAACTATTTACAACCTTAAAAGTAAATGCCAATTTTAAATATGAAACTTTTAAATGATAAAACATAACATATATTTATAGATTTTTTTTGCCATGAATTCAAATAAAACAACAACAAAACATTTGAGATATTATTGTTTATGCGTTCTGCAGTTTCATCAAATTTAAAAAGAACTTCTAACAGAAGAACAAAACCCAAACAATAAGGAAATAAATTGTGTATCTCAGGTTCTTTTCCTTTAACAGGTTGGGGGATGCATTCAACTGCAAAACTGGCTCATTTATGGTTCATTATACATGTACATATACATTAAACTTGGTTTATATACTAATATACCAATACATACTAATTAGAGGTTGATCATATTGTATTTTCCTAGTATACAATTGAGTTTAAAGAAACACAATAAAAGGATTATTGTGTTGACAATCTATAGTTAATCTATATATTGAATGTGTTAAATAATATTATGTATCTTTACTACTAAGTATGCATTTTTACAACATTTATAAGGCACATATAAAACAGTATAATAATGCATTAAAGGTTAATTATAATAAGCAAGAACTTACTAAATGTTCTGAAACCGCGAGCCAGTGGAAAATGCAAGATCGCCGCATTTTGACTTTGATATCACATTAGGCCGTATCGAGATTCCCCCCCTCTGTTTTTTCGTCTGCATAAAAAAAGAATAACACTCGAAATTATTATTATTAATTAAGACTTCTGCTATAATATTATGTCAGATAATACTGAACCCTTTTTATGGCCTAAATCTGATCAAACAACCACGGAAACCCTGTAACATGTCTGATGGGTAACTTACTTTTACTTTACTTCCCAGAAACCATGTTTTGTGTTTAATGACCTTTTTTGTTTTACTTATAAATTACGTTACCTGTAAATAAACATTAACCATTCATGGAGTCCTTTATGGGATCCCGAAAACATCGATCCGGTTCTGATCGATTTTTTCTTCTTTTGGACGTGGCTCTGTTTGTGATTGCACACCCTTAATAAAATAAAGGAAGAAAGAAAAAAAGAAAAAGAAAGAATAAGATTGACTGCTATTGACTGAAGTAATCCGTAAATAAATAACGTACATTAAAACAAATAACTTTTTTCTCCAACCCACTTACCAGACATATCCATCTATTCTGTTGTCTTTGACAAACTTCATTTTTCTTCTGCAGTGTCCACATCGCATTATTTTGGCTAATAATTTTTTTCTATGTTTAGGATTGTTGACTGCATTATTGTCTCATTTGACTGCTTTACTACGAACCTTGCTAGTCTCTTTTGTGCACAGATATACATACACTTTTAAGAAAAATGAAGTAGATTCACCATTTTTAATACTAAATTCCATATAAAAAATGTTTTAATGATGTGGTTTACATCATATCTGATGTGTGCATCACTATGGCCAGCAAAAGAGTGAAAAGGAGAGGACAAAAAATATGGGATGAAGAGACTGTAGAGAGCCCCACAAATGTGACACAAGATCTGCAAGCTGCTAAAGAAGTAGAGAAGCATGTAGGAGAAGACCAGAGAATGGAAGATGAAGATCATGTGTCCAGCAAGGAGAGTGAACAGTGTGATGAGACGGCTCTGCTCAGTGGTAAGAGTTTATTTCATTGTATTCTACCTTGATTCAGGGAATGTAAGCATTTTCCTTAATTGAAATTTAAAAATATAGATAAGTGTCTTCATAAAAAGCAGCTACTTCCTTAAATTTGTAACTGGTAAAAAGAAAAGGGAATGCACATTAGGTCCTACCCATCCATTGCTTATTTTATTTACATGTATTTTTCAAGTCCACTATTATTATCACATATTGTCACTGATTTTAGTTTAGTCAATTATTTTTAATATAATGTTTTTTTACCTTCTGTTAAAATGTTATTAAATATCATTATGCTAACTTTTATCCTTTTAACCTTTTATTGAAATATTCTTTAGCACTTTCATTAAACTTCTTTCTAAATGCTTCATAAATAAAATGCAGTGAATATTTTGTTGATTGTAGATAAAACCAGCTCCCTGAAGTTGCAGCAGAAAAATAAAAGACTGCGGAAAAAAATTAAGAAAATGCAAGAGGAAATTGACAGAAGAAATTGAAGAAAAAGTTGAGGGCAAGAACAGGTTGGTGACTGACTGGGTGAGGTCTGTTATGTTAGACATCATGTAATTAAAGAGAAAATGACCCAATAAAAACAGTATAAAGTACATGTATATTCTATATCCTTTTTAAACTAGTTGTAAAGGGTAAATGAAATGTTTTCTTTTTATTATTTTATAATGTTTCTAGAGGTCCACTTTTTAAAGTTCTAGTTATACAAGTTTGTTACTAAGATTTCTGTATTAAACAATGTGAAGTGGACCACTGTTTTGATTTACATATGTATAAAGTAAAGCATCAAAAACAATTTAGCAGCAAAGTAGTCCTTACATATCAGAACAATCATTGATCACAGATTACACATTATAACTAACATGTTTACTTGCATGTTGCACCATTACTGTCAATTACTGTACCTGAGCTACTCTGTATTACTTTTAATTCTAATTTTTCCAAACTTTTAATACATTTTAAAGGAAAATTTGATTCCCCTTTTTCATGAACCCTTTAAAGAACTTGATCAAACTAAACTAATTGTGCACGCTGCCATAGATCTTTGTCAGGAGATAGCACACATGCTAATTTAAGCTCAAATACATCCAAAGTAAAATTTATTTTTCTGAGGCTTGTTTATGGTGTGAAGGCACTTAATAATAATAATAATTAAAAAATTTAATAAAAATAAAGATTAACAATGAAAATCAGTTCACACAAAAAGTAGATTTTATAATGTGATGTTTTTTGGGGGGCAGGGAAATCAAAAAAGTACAAATCCCGGGATTCAGATGATTCCATCTCCAGTTCCACCTCCAGTTCCTTGCTTTCATCTACTTCATTCTCCAAAATGAAGAAACCCCACAAGAAGAGTAAAAAGAAGCACTGTCATCCTCTGGCATTGGCAAGAGGTACTTTAAACAGTATGTCTGTGGTTGGCAACCTTTTTACAATTGGGGTCATTATTATTCTTTTTAGATAATCTGCTATATGAAAGCCCTGTGTATCAATTTACACAAATATTGCTCAGACCATGACAAAAGCAAGCCAAACACTCCTCTTGCTCTTATCTCTTGAAATGTTTATCACTTGGCACACCTGCCTAGGCTTACCAACTTATTAATATATTTAATAAGTTAATGAATAAGAATATTTGAATTTACATCACATTTACCTCAAAATGAACAAAAACAATGATTAAAACAGATGTGTAAAAGAGTTGTTATTCTAATTTATTTGTAAATATTCAATTTGCTAGAATGTTGTTGGGCTTTCCTCCCATGTTTCTTGTTTATCCTCAGAAATAATGGGACAGCCTGAGGTATATTAGCCAGCAGCCAGGGCATTGGACAGTATACTGTATACTGTGTTCTTCAAATATGCCCTTGGTGGGCCTGTATAGTTTAGCTACATCCCCAATCAAAATCTGGAGGAAAAAAATAAAGTATTTAAAATAAAAAAGTTAAATTTTTTAAAGAATTCTACTGGTCTGTAGTCTACTGCAGTGGTTCCAACCCAGTTTCTTTTTGTATATTGAATAAAATTGCATTGAATAAATATCTTCAATATATTTTTGATCATTTATAATGCTGCCTGTGACAAGCAGTTGGGAGTAAGCAATGTTATTTAATATATAATTTCAATCCTATTCTAGTCCGTTTAAAGTGAATGGCTGATAATTCAGTTTTTCTTGTTTTCTTTGCAGCTCGCACAACTGATGATGTGGTACATAGGTACCACAAAGTCCTGAAGGCCTACAAGAGTCAGGGGAGCATGACTAAGGCCTTTAAAATTGAAGGTGTGGATCGGAACACACTGGCGCTGTCTGCTCCCCTGGCAGAAATTGCAATTGCATGTCCAAAATTCTTAAAGAGCCTTCCACCATTTAACCTCAAAAAAGAGAAGCTTTTAGACTACTCTAAGCGTTGTGCGGAGTCAATGACTCCAGAGGTCAGCACTAAAATTGAAGAGCTAAAAGCTAAAGGCAAGCTTCTGCCAATCAAGTACAAATACAGATAAGCCCCAATAGTATAATAATGTTATAGTTTTATATTGGGCTATTTTTATTTATTTATTTAATTAGTTTCACAAGCAGTTCCACTATGTTAGAATGCACTTAAAATGTGTTTAAGTAATATTTTTTGCTTAGCAATGTATTAAAAGCCATTCCATTCTAGTGTTCCATTGTTTTAAAGCTTAATAATAAAGGTTTTGAATTGTATAAATCTGCTCACATCATTCATTTCCATCAATGCTTTGCAGGTGGATTCCCTGGTTTCACAGACAAGGCTTAAGCAAGTTCTAGGCTAAAATGCATGTTTGAGCTGTTTTAACTGAAAGTAACTTGCACTGATGCATCTTGAAATATGTCGGTGCCATTGTTTTGTCTCAAGATGCACACCAGTAACCTTTATAAAAGCTACTTAAATGTCCTAACTGAACTAAGGCCTAATCCTGGGTTAATCTAAACACTGCCTGTGAAACCGGGCCTTAAGGTTTGCGTGTATTACATTTTTTTCCACATCCCGCTCTGTTTAGCACACAGTTGAGTGCACAAGTGTTATTCACAAGGGGTGGTGTTGGCGCAGTGGATAAGACGCATGCCTTTGGTGTGAGAGACCTGGGTTTGAGTCCACTGTGAGACACCAATGTGTCCCTGAGCAAGACACTTAACCCCTAGTTGCTCCAGAGGCGTGCGACCTCTGACTTATATAGCAATTGTAAGTTGCTTTGGATAAAAGCGTCAGATAAATGTAAAACAAAAAAAAGTGTTTTGCACATGAATATTTAAAGAAGCTTATCCCAGTGTAATATTCTGTCATTTAAATGTAATTAGGAAGCTAGTGCATGTATTTAAACTGTGAACGAGTGAGTCGATTCAAACTACGTTACAGATGGATAAGGTATAGATACACATGAAGTACACTTAAGTACAATTTTGATACACTTTATTTTATGCTGGTCCCATGTAATATTCTGTAATTTAAATGTAATTAGGAAGCTAGTGCATGTATTTAAACTGTGAACAAGTGAGTCGATTCAAACTATGTTACAGATGGATAAGGTATGTAGATACATTATGAAGTACACTTAAGTACACTCTTGATGCACTTTATTTTATGCTGGTCCCATGTAATATTCTGTAATTTAAATGTAATTAGGAAGCTAGTGCATGTATTTAAACTGAACTACTGAGTCAATTCAAACTACTACGTTACAGATGGATAAGGTATGTAGATACATTATGAAGTACACTTAAGTACCCTCTTGATACACTTTATTTTACGTAGCTTATCCCAGTGTAATATTCAGTAATTTAAATGTAATTAGGAAGCTAGTGCATGTATTTAAACTGTGAACTAGTGAGTCGATTCAAACTACGTTACAGATGGATAAGGTATGTAGATACATTATGAAGTACACTTAAGTACACTCTTGATACACTTTATTTTATGCTGGTCCCATGTAATATTCTGTAATTTAAATGTTATTAGGAAGCTAGCACATGTATTTAAGATGTGACAAGTTAATTCAAACTAAGATGGCAAGGTACAAACTAAAGTACAACACATAGGCCTACTACAGAACTTGATGGGTTGTAAGCCATTGATTCATTCACATCTGACTTACACCCATCTATGCAGCTCATATCAATTGATATGGAAAGAAGAGGAAGAGAAGCTATTGTTTTACCATTTTACCTTCTGTTGGGATGGTCTGTGCTCATGCAGATCCTATGTTAGCAGCAATGATTTGTGGCAAGAATTCTGCTCTTCTGATGTAGCAGTGTTTAGTGACAATAAATATTTTAAAAGATCTGGATCACCCTGTTACACCAACAGCTGTGTAATCAACTTTGCCCTTACATACGTGTAGCAGCCTACAGAACATACAAAATTACCCTATGTAACCAGAGGCTTTTCCACACCTTAGTAACATATGTAGGTACTTGTTGTTACATTGTGTAGTACTAAGTGCTTTTTTATATAATTACATATGTAACACATCTGTAACAAGATCTTTTGTTACATCAGTAGGTAGCTGTGTAATGGACTCGCCCTGTTACATAAGTGTAACAGTTGCTGCCTATTACATGTGCATAATTACAATCTGTAAGTACAATCTGTTCCATAACTTAGTATATTAAGTACATTCAATTCAATTCAATTCAATTCAAGTTTATTTGTATAGCGCTTTTTACAATACAAATCGTTACAAAGCAACTTTACAGAAAATTATGTTTCTACAATATTTAGTAGTAGCTAGTAGTTTGTGCACGTTTGACAGGATTTTAGAAAAATAAAAATAATAATAATAATACAAGACGTAGTCAGCTAGATGATGAACTATCAATATTATTAATTAATAGTAATTATATGATGCAGTCACACATGTAGCAATAATTGTTAGTTCTGTTTGTTAATTCAAGGTTAGCATCATCTGGGGTCCTCTGAGGGTCAGCATCATCTCTTCTCAGGTGTTCTGGATCCAGACTGGAGCTTGTGTAAATCCTAGTTACCACGGGATGTAAATCCCGTGGCAAAACATAGAAACAAAATAGAGACATCATTAGCATAGCTGCTGATCCAACAAAGTAAAATTAGTTTAACCCAAGCTAAAGAATAAAAATGCAGATGCAACTACACTCACAATTTAAGAGATACATTATTCGAATGCTTGGCGAAAGAGATGCGTTTTTAATCTAGATTTAAACAGAGAGAGTGTGTCTGAACCCCGAACATTATCAGGAAGGCTATTCCAGAGTTTGGGAGCCAAATGTGAAAAAGCTCTACCTCCTTTAGTGGACTTTGCTATCCTAGGAACTACCAAAAGTCCAGCGTTTTGTGACCTTAGGGTGCGTGATGGGTTGTAGCGTGGTAGAAGGCTAGTTAGGTACGCAGGAGCTAAACCATTTAGGGCCTTATAGGTAAGTAATGATAATTTGTAACAGATACGGAACTTAATAGGTAGCCAGTGCAGAGACTGTAAAATTGGGGTAATATGATCATATTTTCTTGACCTGGTAAGGACTCTAGCTGCTGCATTTTGGACTACCTGTAGCTTGTTTATTGACGAAGCAGGACAACCACCTAGAAGTGCATTACAATAGTCCAGTCTAGAGGTCATGAATGCATGAACTAGCTTTTCTGCATCAGAAACAGATAACATGTTTCGTAGCTTGGCAATGTTTCTAAGATGGAAGAATGCAGTTTTTGTAACATTGGAAATATGATTTTCAAAAGACAAATTGCTGTCTAATATAACACCCAGATTTCTGACTGTAGAGGAAGTAACAGTACATCCATCTAGTTGCAGATTGTAATCTACAAGATTCTGTGTGGTGTTTTTTGGTCCAATAATTAATATCTCTGTCTTATCCGAATTTAATTGGAGAAAATTATTTGTCATCCAATCTTTGACATTTTTAACACACTCTGTTAGCTTAGATAATTGGGAAGTTTCATCTGGTCTCGTTGAAATATATAGCTGAGTATCATCAGCATAACAGTGGAAGCTAATTCCGTATTTTCTAATAATATTACCAAGGGGCAACATGTATATTGAAAATAGAAGGGGACCTAGGACGGATCCTTGTGGCACTCCATATTTTACTGATGATAAATGAGATGACACCCCATTTAAGTAAACAAAATGGTAGCGATCGGACAGGTAGGATCTAAACCATCTTAGAGCCTGCCCTTGAATACCTGTATAGTTTTGTAATCGATCTATGAGTATGTCATGATCTATGGTGTCGAACGCAGCACTAAGATCAAGTAAGACTAGAAATGAGATGCAGCCTTGATCTGACGCAAGAAGCAGGTCATTTGTAATTTTAACAAGTGCAGTTTCTGTGCTATGGTGGGGCCTAAAACCTGACTGAAATTCTTCATACAGATCATTTTTATGCAGGAAGGTGCTCAATTGAGCAGACACAACTTTTTCTAAAATTTTAGACATAAATGGAAGATTTGAAATAGGCCTATAATTTGCCAGTACACTAGGATCTAGTTTTGGTTTCTTAATAAGAGGCTTGATAACCGCCAGCTTGAATGGTTTTGGGACGTGACCTAAAGATAACGACGAGTTAATGATATTGAGAAGCGGTTCTTCGGCTACAGGTAACAGCTCTTTTAGTAATTTAGTGGGTACAGGATCTAATAAACATGTTGTTGGTTTAGATACAGTGATAAGTTTATTTAGCTCTTCCTGTCCTATATTTGTAAAGCACTGCAGTTTATCTTTGGGTGCGATGGATGAAACTGAAGTGTTAGACGCTGTAGAATCTACATTCGCTATTGTATTTCTAATGTTATCTATTTTATCAGTGAAGAAATTCATAAAGTCATTACTATTTAACGTTGGTGGAATATTTGAATCAGGTGGCGTCTGGTAATTTGTTAATTTAGCCACTGTGCTAAATAAAAACCTTGGATTGGTTTGGTTATTTTCAATGAGTTTGTGGATATGCTCTGCCCTAGCAGTTTTTAGAGCCTGTCTATAGCTGGACATACTGTTTTTCCATGCAATTTTAAAAACTTCCAAGTTAGTTTTTCTCCATTTGCGTTCAAGACTACGAGTTACTTTCTTGAGAGAGTGAGTATTACTGTTATACCATGGCACAGTACGTTTTTCTCTAACCTTTTTCAATTTGATGGGGGCAACAGCTTCTAATGTATTAGAGAAAATAGTGCCCATGTTGTCAGTAATTTCGTCTAATTCATGTGTATTTTTGGGTACAAATAGCAGTTGAGATAGATCAGGCAGGTTATTTGCGAATCTGTCTTTGGTGGCTGGAACAATAGTTCTGCCCAGACGGTAACGCTGAGACATATAGTTAATATCAGTTATACGCAGCATGCACGATACAAGGAAATGGTCTGTAATATCATCACATTGGGGTACAATATCTATAGCAGTAAGATCGATTCCATGCGATATAATTAGATCTAGTGTATGATTAAAACGATGAGTGGGCCCGGTGACATTTTGCTTGACTCCAAAGGAGTTTATTAGGTCAGTAAACGCAAGTCCTAATGTATCATTTGCATTATCAACGTGAATATTAAAATCTCCCATGATTAGCGCCTTATCAACTGTAACTAGAAGGTCTGAGAGGAAATCTGCAAATTCTTTTAGGAATTCTGTATACGGCCCTGGTGGTCTATACACAGTAGCCAGAGCAAGAGATACATTAGATTTCTTTTGCATGTCTGACAGTGTAACATTTAGCAGAAGTATTTCAAAAGAGTTAAACCTGTATCCTAAAGATTTTTTCTAGATCCTACATTATATTTTGACCTCACTATTCGGGGAACAGACACAGTCTTAATAGTTTTTACAGCACAAGTACTTTTATCATTTAAGCGGGTGGAACAAAACTCATCATAATAGTTATTAGAGAATTGTCTTACTAGTCACATGGAGCGAAGTGTCCTGGAGATGTTGTCAGAGAGCAGCTCCGCTCCGATTCTGCTGGGGTGTAATCCATCAGCGCGAAACAGCCTAGGCGCTCCCAGAAAAGATTCCAGTTATTAACAAATAGCAGTTTCTGTTCTTTACACCATGACAACAACCATTCATTTAAAGCAAAAAGTCTACTGAACCTTTCGTGTCCTCGTCGATACGTGGGCAGTGGTCCTGACACAACGATCGTCGCCGCGGGCGTCGTGCTGCGAACCGTCTCGATCAGGCTGCTGAAGTCCCTCTTCAGCATCTCCGTCTGCCGCAGCGTGGTGTCGTTAACCCCGGCGTGAAGCACGACCGCTCTGGGGCTCTCGTCGACCTTCAGGATCGCAGGTATCTGCGCAGAAACATCGAGAACACGAGCACCAGGCAAACAATGAGTGTGCACTTTACCTTCGGCTAACGTAGCACTTAAGTGTCGGACGATGGAGTCTCCGATGATCACAGCGTCGCGTCCTGTCTCGCGGAGGGGAGCGAAGCGGTTCCGGATGGAGATGTCGAAGGCAGGAGGGGGAGAAGTCGTCGCCCGGGACCCGGCTCGCGTCCTCCGCTGTGGATGCACCCAGGGTCCGTGGTGTCCCGGCGTCGCAGTGAAGGACATCTGGGAAGATCGCGTCCTGGGTGCACCGGGCCTGTGCAGAGAAACACACGGAGTAGACGTGGTGGGACTGTTAACAGATCGCTGTATACTTACCCCGGACTTGTGAGCGTCAGCCCGGGATGATTCCAGCGCGGTTCTCCGCTCTCTCAGCTGGGCCTGCCTCACCTCCAGGTCGCGAATCTGCTTTCCCACGGCCTCGAGCTCGAGCTGCACAGAGTGGAGACATTCATCCGCCATTAAAGCAAGTAACAGTGAGTACAGCAGTGGTAATGTGTGTGAATAGAGTATTAGCAATGTTAGCGCAGTTAGCTGCAAACACGCCGCTGATGCTAACGGGCTAAAAGCTAATAGCGGTCCCGGGAGATCAAAATAAAACTAGTGATAGCGAGGCGCTCTGATTGTTTTTGTTGTAGAATACAATAGAGGATATATTCACACGTTATATAAACGGAAACGATGATGTATACAATTGTTTTTGAGTTAAAAATAGTCAATGAAAAGAATATAGTGACGGAGCTCAAACGCAGTACAGCCGCCAACAACAAACAGGAAGTGACGTCTCTCTTGCAACATTTTGTTGCATGTTATTACACCATCTACTACTAAGTACTTAATGAGGTAATTACTCTGTATTATGGACACCGTAAAATAAAGTGTTACCAACATTGATTTATTTTCTTCTTTTTTTGGTTGATGTCACAAATTTCTCTTGAAGCCTTCTAAACACCTGGCTCCATTCTGGTATGTAACACACACTTTTCACAATCCAGTAATTTCCCAGTCCATAAACTCAAGTCCTGCTCTGCATTTCTCCATACGTATTCTGGGTAACACTTTATTTTAAGGTGTCCTTGTTTCATGTTACAAGTACTTGCTATCACAATAACAATAAATTGATTAATTGAATTGAATAAATGATTACATGCAAGTAACCCTAAACCAAACCCTAATCCTAACCTTAACTATTTAGTAAGTGCATGTAGTTAATTCATATTACTCAGTACTTAAATGTATAATTACACTGTACCAAGTACACCTTAAAATAAATTGTAACCTCAATGTTTTATTTAGAATAAGACCAGAAATACGATTGTTAAAATTACATGTTGATTAAGCTGTTGAAGCTGATGATTCTTCTGCACAATCTGACTTTGCTGCAACCTGGAATTGAACAGCTGGTTTCGTCTGGTCAAAGGAGAACTGGGTCTGAGTGACTGAGCCTGGTTTCTCCCAAGGTTTTTTCTCCATTATGTCACCGATGGAGTTTCGGTTCTTTGCCGCTGTCGCCTCTGGCTTGCTTAGTTGGGATACTTCATTTACAGCGATATCGTTGACTTGATTGCAAATGATTGCACAGATACTATTTAAACTGAACTGAGATGATGACATCACTGAATTCAATGATGAACTGCTTTAACTGTCATTTTGCATTAATGACACACTGTCTTCCTAATGAATGTTGTTCAGTTGCTATGACGCAATCTTTTTGTTTAAAGTGCTATATAAATAAAGGTGACTTGACGACTTGACTTGAATGGTAAATTATAAAACATCCATATACAGGTGCATCTCACTAAATTAGAATGTCGTGGAGAAGTTCATTTATTTCAGTAATTCATCAGCGTAGCAGTGATAAGAAAAGCCATGCTTCTGAATGACAGATCCTAATGATGTCATGTAGATTGAGAAGAGAAGTGGTCCAAGTACTGAGCCTTGAGGAACCCCAGTAGCAAGGTGGTGTGACTTTGAAACATCACCCCTCCAAGACACACTGAAGGATCTGTCAGAGAGGTAGGACTTAACCCACAGGAGTGCTGTTCCAGAGATGCCCATCTTTCTGAGGGTGGACAGGAGAATCTGGTGATTAACAGTGTCAAAAGCAGCAGAAAGGTCCAGTAAGATGAGTACCGAGGATTTTGAAGCTGCTCTTGCTAGTCGCAGGGCTTCAGTAACCGAGAGCAGAGCAGTCTCAGTTGAGTGGCCACTTTTGAAGCCAGATTGGTTGCTGTCCAGGAGGTTGTTCTGTACAAGGAACATAGAAAACTGGTTGAACACACCTCGCTCAAGTGTCTTTGCAATGAATGGAAGAAGGGATACCGGTATGTAGTTTTCAAGAAGCGCTGGATTTAGAGATGGTTTCTTGAGCAGTTGGCTTACCCGAGCCTGCTTGAATGCTGAGGGAAATGTTCCAGAGTGAAGAGAGGAGTTGATAACGTGAGTAAGCGAAGGTATGACTGAAGAAGAGATCGCTTGAAGGAGGTGAGTGGGGATCGGATCAAATGGACAAGTAGTAGGATGATTGGACAGGAGAAGTTTGGAGACGTCCATCTCTGAGAGTGGGGAGAAGGAGGAGAAAGAGTGTGCGTCGGTCATTGTGAAGTTGTCCTCAGTCTGCGGTGTGGAGAATTGGTCACTGATGGATCTTGTCTTATTTGTGAAGAAAACTGCAAAGTCGTCCACTGTAAGAGTCGATGGAGGAGGTTGTGGCGGCGGATTAAGAAGAGAATAGAAAGTCTTGAAGAGTGTCCGAGCATCACAACAGCTGTTAATTTTGTTGTGGTAGTAGGATGTTTAAGCCATGAAGACATTTGCAGAGAAGGAAGAGAGGAGAGACTGATACACACTGAGGTCTGTAGAGTTTCTTGATTTCTGCCATTTCCTCTCTGCAGCCCTGAGTTTAGAGCGATGTTCACGGAGAACCTCAGACAGCCAGGGGGCAGATGGGGCGGTGCGTGCTGGTCTAGACAACAGTGGGCAAAAGTTGTCAGTGGGCAAAAGTTGTCCAAGCAAGATATCCAATGTGATCGCGTGTCACAGTGTCTGGTCTGTGTTTCCCTGGGTGTCCACTAGTGGTCTCACTTCCCCATAGTCACCCCACTGCAGGCACTACATTTCCCACAAGCCTTTGTCCCATTCATCACTGTTAATTGCACACCTGTTAATTGCACTCAGCTGTCTCCACTTTCCTCGTTTGCACCTGTCCATATAAACCAGCCTTTCTTTATATGTCTCATGGAGTCCTTGTTTTCCGCCACCCGGCTTTCTTGTGTTCCCTTGTGTTTTTCTTGTTTCTTGTTTTTGGACTGATTTTGTGGTAATGACTTCTTGCCTGCTTTTGGATGTGATTTTTGGATTCCCCATTAAATACTGCGATTGTATCTCTCGTTTCCTGTGTACATACGTTACAGAAGGATTCCATCATGCCCAGATCCAGCAGTGTGGGATTTCGTATCCGTTCCCCAGCCAGCATGAAGGAGCGGAGGGGGAGGTTCCGAAACCTGATCACCCTCCATCAAGAGGGGAGTGAGGTGGGTGGTTTGGCGCAGTTATTCTGGACCATGGCGGTAGGAATGGGGTCAAATGATGAGGCACTTAAAGACCTTTTTAACGCATGCCTGGATAACCCTGTGTCTGAGTGGGAGATGAAGGAGCTGGAGATCCTGGATTTTTGGGGGTTCACCATGTACCTACAACATCGGTCTCAGTGGGATACCCGAGCCACACCTGTATCTCCAGGTGTGATGGGCGACTCTAGACCTGTGTCTCCAGACAGGAGGACCGCCAGCCCAGCGCCAATGCACAAGGTGGTCGCCAGCCCAGCGCCACTGCACAAGATGGCCGTCAGCCCAGCGCCACTGCACAAGATGGCCGCCAGCCCAGCGCCACAACACCAGATGACCGCCAGGCCAGAGCCACTGCCCAAGATGGTCGCCGGCCCAGCGCCACAACACCAGATGACCGCCAGGCCAGAGCCACTGCGCAAGATGGCCACCAGCCCAGCGCCACTGCACAAGGTGGTCGCCGACCCGCGCAACAGCACAAGATGGCCGCCGGCCCAGCGCCACTGCACAAAATGGCTGCCGGTCCTGTGCCACTGCACAAGATGGCAGCCACAGGTGACCGTCCAGAGTTAGGTCAGGTCCCCACTGACCAGATCCCCGTGGTCCCTCCGTAGTCGAGTCAGGTCCCTGTTGACCCTCCAGAGTCGAGTCAGGTCCCCGTTGAGTCGAGTCAGGTTCCCGTGGTCCCTCCAGAGTCGAGTCAGGCCCCCGTTGAGTCGAGTCAGGTCCCCGTTGACCGTCCTGAGTCAGGTCAAGTCACCATTAACACTCATGAGTCAAGTACTACCACAGTTAGACCTCAGGAGTCAAGTCAAGTCACCAATGATCTTCATGGGCAAAGTCAAGTCACCAGTGTTCTTCATGGGCAAGGTCAGGTCACCAGTGTTCTTCATGGGCAAAGTCAAGTCACAGTCGATCTTCCTGAAAGAAGTCAAGCCACAGTTGATCTTCCTGAACCCAGTCAAATCACCACAGATCTACCAGAGCCTCTTTACGTCTCTGCTGAACTACCAGAGCCTCTTCACGTCTCTGCTGAACTACCAGAGCCTCTTCACGTCTCTGCTGAACTACCAGAGCCTCTTCATGTCTCTGCTGAACTACCAGAGCCTCTTCACGTCTCTGCTGAACTATCAGAGCCTCTTCACGTTTCTGCTGAACTATCAGAGCCTCTTCACGTCTCTGCTGAACTCCCAGAGCCTCTTCACATATCTGCTGAACTACCAGAGCCTCTTCACATCTCTGCTAAACATCCAGAGCCTCTTCATATCTCTGCTGAACTACCAGAGCCTTGTCACGTCTCTGCGGAACTTCCAGAGCCTTGTCACGTCTCAGCCGAACTTCCTGAGCACTCGTCCTATCCTGTCCTGGCCATGGAGGTCATCCAGGAACTCACCGCCTGCCCTGTTATGGCCATGGAGACCATCCACCATCTCATCAGGGCCACGGAGGCCACCCATAACCTGTTCATGTTCTCTATTTCAGGCTTACCTAACCAGACTTGCTCTCCTGTGCCATCGATCCCACTGTGGTGGTCTTCTGCGGTGCCCTGGTGGGCTTCTGTCTCGACCGCACGGCTGTGGTGGTCTTCTGCGGTGCCCTGGTGGGCTTCTGTCTCGACCGCACGGCTGTGGTGGTCCTCGGCGCCGCCCTGGTGGGCTTCTGTCTCGACCGCACGGCTGTGTTGGTCTTCTGCGCCACCCTGGTAATCTTCTGTCTCGACCACACGGCTGTGGTGGTCCTCTGCACCACCTTGGTGGGCTTCTGTCTCGACCACACGGAGGTGGTGGTTCTCTGCACTGCCCTGGTGGGCGTCAGTCCCGTCACCTTTATTTCACCTTTATTTATATAGTGCTTTAAACAAAATACATTGCGTCAAAGCAACTGAACAACATTCATTAGGAAAACAGTGTCAATAATGCAAAAATGATAGTTAAAGGCAGTTTATCATTGGATTCAGTTATGTCATCTCTGTTCAGTTAAATAGTGTCTGTGCATTTATTTGCAATCAAGTCAACGATATCGCTGTAGATGAAGTGTCCCCAACTAAGCAAGCCAGAGGCGACAGCGGCAAGGAACCGAAACTCCATCGGTGACAGAATGGAGAAAAAAACCTTGGGAGAAACCAGGCTCAGTTGGGGGGCCAGTTCTCCTCTGACCAGACGAAACCAGTAGTTCAATTCCAGGCTGCAGCAAAGTCAGATTGTGCAGAAGAATCATCTGTTTCCTGTGGTCTTGTCCTGGTGCTCCTCTGAGACAAGGTCTTTACAGGGGATCTGTATCTGGGGCTCTAGTTGTCCTGGTCTCCGCTGTCTTTCAGGGATGTAGAGGTCCTTTCTAGGTGCTGATCCAGCATCTGGTCTGGATACGTACTGGATCCGGGTGACTGCAGTGACCCTCTGATCTGGACACAGACTGGATCTGGTGGCCACGGTGACCTCGGAACAAGAGAGAAACAGACAAATATTAGCGTAGATGCCATTCTTCTAATGATGTAGCAAGTACATAGGTTGTTATGGGAAGTGTTTCCGGTTCCGGTTTACCTAATTAATGCAGCCTTAAAATCCTTTAACGGATTTGGATAATAAAAGCATATTAGTATGTTATGTGTATGCCAGGTTAAAGAGATGGGTCTTTAATCTAGATTTAAACTGCAAGAGTGTGTCTGCCTCCCGAACAATGTTAGGTAGGTTATTCCAGAGTTTGGGCGCCAAATAGGAAAAGGATCTGCCGCCTGCAGTTGATTTTGATATTCTAGGTATTATCAAATTGCCTGAGTTTTGAGAACGTAGCAGACGTAGAGGATTATAATGTAAAATGAGCTCATTCAAATACTGAGGTGCTAAACCATTCAGGGCTTTATAAGTAATAAGCAATATTTTAAAATCTATGCGATGCTTGATAGGGAGCCAGTGCAGTGTTGACAGGACCGGGCTAATATGGTCATACTTCCTGGTTCTAGTAAGAACTCTTGCTGCTGCATTTTGGACTAGCTGTAGTTTGTTTACTAAGCGTGCAGAACAACCACCCAATAAAGCATTACAATAATCTAACTTTGAGGTCATAAATACATGGATTAACATTTCTGCATTTGACATTGAGAGCATAGGCCGTAATTTAGATATATTTTTGAGATGGAAAAATGCAGTTTTACAAATGCTAGAAACGTGGCTTTCTAAGGAAAGATTGCGATCAAGTAGCACACCTAGGTTCCTAACTGATGACGAAGAATTGACAGAGCAACCATCAAGTCTTAGACAGTGTTCTAGGTTATTACAAGCAGAGTTTTTAGGTCCTATAATTAACACCTCTGTTTTTTCAGAATTTAGCAGTAAGAAATTACTCGTCATCCAGTTTTTTATATCGACTATGCAATCCATTAGTTTTTCAAATTGGTGTGTTTCACCGGGCTGCGAAGAAATATAGAGCTGAGTATCATCAGCATAACAGTGAAAGCTAACACCATGTTTCCTGATGATATCTCCCAAGGGTAACATATAAAGCGTGAAGAGTAGCGGCCCTAGTACTGAGCCTTGAGGTACTCCATACTGCACTTGTGATCGATAGGATACATCTTCATTCACTGCTACGAACTGATGGCGGTCATATAAGTACGATTTAAACCATGCTAATGCACTTCCACTGATGCCAAAAAAAAGTATTCAAGTCTATGCAAAAGAATGTTGTGGTCAATTGTGTCAAACGCAGCACTAAGATCCAATGAAACTAATAGAGAGATACACCCACGATCAGATGATAAGAGCAGATCATTTGTAACTCTAAGAAGAGCAGTCTCAGTACTATGATACGGTCTAAATCCTGACTGGAAATCCTCACATATACCATTTTTCTCTAAGAAGGAATATAATTGTGTGGATACCACCTTTTCTAGTATCTTGGACAGAAAAGGGAGATTCGAGATTGGTCTATAATTAACTAGTTCTTTGGGGTCAAGTTGTGGTTTTTTGATGAGAGGCTTAATAACAGCCAGTTTGAAGGTTTTGGGGACATGTCCTAATGACAATGAGGAATTAATAATAGTCAGAAGAGGATCTATGACTTCTGGAAGCACCTCTTTCAGGAGCTTAGATGGTATAGGGTCTAACATACATGTTGTTGGTTTAGATGATTTAACAAGTTTATACAATTCTTCCTCTCCTATGGTAGAGAATGAGTGGAACTGTTCCTCAGGGGGTCTATAGTGCACTGTCTGATGTGATACTGTAGCTGACGGCTGAATGGTTGCAATTTTATCTCTAATAGTATCGATTTTAGAAGTAAAGTAGTTCATAAACTCATTACTGCTGTGGTGTTGGGAAATGTCAACACTTGTTGAGGCTTTATTTTTCGTTAATTTAGCCACTGTATTGAATAAATACCTGGGGTTATGTTTGTTTTCTTCTAAAAGAGAAGAAAAGTAATCGGATCTAGCAGTTTTTAATGCTTTTCTGTAGGATATGTTACTTTCCCGCCAAGCAATACGAAATACCTCTAGTTTTGTTTTCCTCCAGCTGCGCTCCATTTTTCGGGCTGCTCTCTTTAGGGTGCGAGTATGCTCATTATACCATGGTGTCAAACTGTTTTCCTTAACCTTCCTTAAGCGTAAAGGAGCAACTTTATTTGAAGTGCTAGAAAAGAGAGAGTCCATAGTTTCTGTTACATCATCAAGTTGTTCTGAGGTTTTGGATATACTAAGGAATTTGGATACATCAGGAAGATAACTTAAAAAGCAGTCTTTTGTGTTAGAAGTGATGGTTCTTCCATACTTGTAACAAGAAGTAGAATTTACAATTTTGGCTATATGAATTTTGCAAAGAACTAAATAATGATCTGAGATATCATCACTTGGCTGAATAAATTCAGAGAAATCCTGAAAACGTTGTTATAAATTGAAGCAACACCTCCACCTTTGCCTTTTAGACGTGGCTCATGTTTATAACAGTAATCTTGGGGGGTGGACTCATTTAAAATAATGTAATCATCAGGTTTTAGCCAGGTTTCTGTCAAACAGAGTACATCTATATTATGATCAGTGATCATATTATTTACAAAAAGTGTTTTCGTAGAAAGGGATCTGATATTCAATAAGCCAAGCTTTATCATTTGTTTATCCATATTGCTTCTGTTTTTTATTTGTTGAACCTCAATTAAATTGTTAATCTTAACTTGGTTTGGACGTTTTTTGTTTTTTCTAGTTCGGGGAACAGACACAGTCTCTATAGTGTGATATCTAGGTGAAAAAGTCTCTATGTGCTGAGAATTAACTGACCTCTGTGACGGGAGGCAGCTAGCAGACGGTCGGTTTAGCCAGTCTGTCTGCTTCCTGACCTGGGCCCCAGTTAGTCAAGTATAAACACTAAGACTATTTGCCATATTTCTAGAGAGAAGAGTGGCGCCAACCCAGGAGGGATGAAGACCATCTCTTTTAAACAGGTCAGGTCTGCCCCAAAAGCTCGTCCAATTGTCTATGAAACCTATGTTATTCTGTGGGCACCACTTAGACATCCAGCCATTGAGACATCCCGTCTGCTTGGCTGTGGTGGGCTCCAGTTCCATCTGCGCCATTCCGGTAGGCTCCAGTTCCACCTGCTCCACTCTGGATTCCTGCCTTGTCGGCTCTGTCCTGGGGCCCTGAACTTTCCATTCCCTCCTGTCCTCTTTGTTTTGTTGTTTTTTTGTGTTTTTTTTTCACTTCCGGTCTCTGTTTTCCTCTATGGACCTGACCCTCCGTCCCTCCCCCTGGTCTTCCGCCAGTCCACCTCCCTCCTGGTCTCCTTGTGGTTGTTGTTTTTTCACTTCCTGTCTCTGTTTCCCTCTATGGACCTGTCCCTCCGTCCCTCCCCCTGGTCCTCTGCCGGTCCACCTCCCTCCTGGTCTCCTTGTTGTTGTAGTTTTTTCACTTCCTGTCTCTGTTTCCTTCTATGGACCTGGCCCCCCGTCCCTCCCCCTTATCCTCCACCAGTCCACCTCCCTCCTGGTCTCTGTGTTACTTGGTTTGTTCTTGTGTTCGGTAGAACTGGTAGCTGCTCCTAAGAGGGGAGTTAATGTCACAGTGTCTAGTCTGTGCTTCCCTGGGTGTCCACTAGTGGTCTCACTTCCCCATAGTCCCCCCACTTCCCCATAGTCATCCCACTGCAGGCACTACATTTCCCACAAGCCTTTGTCCCATTCATCACTATTAATTGCACACCTGTTAATTGCACTCAGCTGTCTCCACTTTCATCGTATGCACCTGTCCATATAAACCAGCCTGTCTCTATCTGTTTCTATCTGCGAGACTGTTCATCAAGGTTTTTATTTTATTTTACTGTTCGCTTCGCGCTGAGAGTAATAAGATATAATTCACCCCAAGAAGACGTGCTGAGAGGAATAAGATTTGGATTACCTCAGAAAAAAGAATGAAGCCGCTTGATCCAGCAGACATCGTAAACATAAGTAAGTCTTTATTATTATTATTATTATTATTATTATTATTATAAATCCACTTGTACTAGTTTTCATATAACTTGTACACATTTTACTAGTAAGACTTTTTCAAAACTATAACTCCTGATTAAATGTATAATCAAGTGAAACATTATGAAGTTTCATTCACATCATCTAAATGTTTCACGATGGCAGGAGTTTTTTATATATATTATTATTTATTTATTTTAAGTTCTATAACACACTCATATGAGTCTCTTAAAAAATACTATGTCCTTCAGAGCACATAAACAATATACACTTTGGAAATGCTAGGTATGTGATGTTCATTTATATATTTCAACATGACACAATACCAGTCAAAAGCTTTTGAACAGTAAGATTTTTCATGTTTTTGTAAAGAATTGCACTTCTGCTCACCAAGCTTGCATTTATTTGATCCAAAATATATGGTTGCATTTGCTAAAGCAGTAATATTGTGAAATATTTTTTCTATTTAAAATAACTGTTTTCTATTTGAATATATTTTAAAATGTAATTTATTCCTGTGATCAAAGCTACATTTTCAGCATCATTACTCCAGTCTTACTCCAAGTGTAACAATATACACTATACCATTCAAAAGCTTGGAGCCAGTACATGTAGAAATTAAAACTTTTATTTAGCAAACACATGATGATAAATACAATAATCATGTTACAAACAGTGCTGTTCTTTCAATTCATCACAAAAAAACTGAATAAATTATTCTTAGCTATTTTCAACAATAATAATAATAATAATAAATGTTTTTTTGAAGAGCAAATCAAAATATTAGAATGATTTATGAAGGATTGTGTGACTTCAGTAATGATGCAAAATTTTCAGGTTTGAAAGTCAGCTTTGATTGTTCCTAATAAACTGTTTAACTGCGCTCACAAGTGAATCTCAAGTTATTTTGTGGGATAATTTAATATATTCTAAATAAACTACAAACATAAAAATCTATACATTTATTTCGTCCTCACACTCTTTCTTGTAACTCTTCCCTCTCAGTGACACAGCTGACTGAAAGGCTCATTATGCAGCTAATTATGCGGGTCTTTGTCTTCTCAGGTGTAAATCACACTAATATTCATGATCAATCACGCCTACTCGCATACTCCCTTTTGAAATAAAAAGTGTCTTCGGAAATTTAAATCAATAAATTGTTTTCTGTGAGCGAGTAAATGACTTTCACATCATTTTGAAGCAAAAATTCTAGGCTACTAGATCCAGGTTTGACAGTCTTGTGAACAAATGTTCTGTATGTGTTTTATGACCTTATTTCAGTGACTTCAAAATTGTCGTTTTTAACTAAGCACGCATAAACATTGTTTTCTCAAAAACACAATCATGTACATAACATGTTATTTACATATTACTGTAGCCCAGTTTGTACTGAATACAGTGTTTTCAGACTTTAACGTGTATATGTTAATAAGCAACTGAAAAAAAACACAAAAATCAGGGCATGACAAAACGTCTCCGGGCCCCCAAACCCCCCTAGACCTCAGAGGGTTAAACTACTTCAGTCTGTGTGCATTGAATTTATTTAATACACGAGTTTCACAATTTGAGTTGAATTACTGAAATAAATTACCTTTTCCATTCTAATTTACCGAGATGCACCTGTATATGTAGCTAGATATTTTGGAGTCTACATGTTTCTTGTAAATGTTGCATTTCACTCACATGCAGAAAACAGGAGGGGACAGAAAGAGACTGAGGGGGAAACACAGCCACTCTAATAGTGATTCATGCTTTTCGTCAGGCCTTTTGACAGTTCAGGTTCGATTCTCTGCTCACTGTGCTGTAACGCGATCACCGCCAACATTATCATAACAGCAAGTTGGTGGTGTTTGGGTACTGACATATTGATCTGCCTGCCACTGAGGAGACATGATAGATTGGGTTTCCAGAGCCAACTCTAAAAAACAAGTGCTCCAAAAAGCGGGAATACAGGAAAGCTGTTTATGTAGTGCAAGCTGTAAGAGTTACCCGCAAGAGGCAGGGACAGTCCACCTGTTTTCACATTTTTGGGAGAAGACAACCAAATAGATTAAGGGCCAGTTTTACAAAACATGGCAAATTAGCTTGAGAGTGCAATTCCAAAACAGCGCTGATGAGAGGGGAAATTTCTACAGCGAACGCAGCGAATATTAGTGTAGTCGAAAGTAAAGAATAAAGACATATAGATGCCACAGTACTTTAGAAAGAAGCTGAGGCCAAAAAATTAAGGTTTGCTAGAAGTTTTGATAGACCTGGTATTGTGTGACTCCTAGTTGAGGGTTCCAAGTCGTCTTTTATTTTTTCTGAAGCAAATTTAAAATAATATGGTTCAGCAAACAATATGTTCGGATAATGTGTTCTTCTGGCATTCCAGATAATATGTGTGGGAAAAAATCCTCTCTCTTTTATCATGCTCTCTGTTCTCTGCTGTGCCTCTCCTAGCAACAATAATTGCAGCTATTTCAAGCGCAAAATAGTTTAAGACATTATTTTGGGGGGGCTGTTAAATAATGCCGCAAATGCCAGTAATTTGAAGAGCGTGAATGTTAGTAAAACATGTTGCATGATTCATTTGAATACTCTCCTCTCATAAATTTTGCATCTGAAAGGGATAATCCTAAAAATGCATATTCAATATAACCATGTTAAAATAACCACGCAAAAATAACCATGTCCACACCTTTTCAGCACCAATTCCTCACTGCGCGTCTTTAGTACAACATGACAGTACAATTTTAATGGCAAAAGATGGTTTGCGCTGGTGCGAACAGTTAGTAAAACTGGCCCTAAGACTTTTTTCCCTGTCAACAAGATGTTTCTTGAATTTCCAACCTGCATGCCAAACGATGGCGATTCTTGGAAGACTTGGTAAGTTCCAATCATCCGGTCTGGATTGCTCTGGAATGCTCCTTGCCCAAAAGCCTGTCCTGGAAGGCATCCCGGGAGGCCGGTCTAAGCTCTGTACTCTGCCCTAACACCGGAGGAAGCGGCAGCCGGTGGAGGTGATGGGGCTACATTGTTCCCGAAACCAGCTGATGGGAAGTGATTTAGCACCGGAGCGGCTCGGGGATTTGGGGTCAGGAGAGGAGTGCCACAGGCTGAGCCTCCAGTTCTCCACCCATAAGATGGTAGTATGAATCATTTCTGACCCAGACCTGACCTGGGCCTAGTAGCCCCTATATCCCTTTCTACCACGAGCACATGACAAATCTGGTGTTTATTTACTCGAAAAGAAAAAGGGTAAGGAGCAGCGGGGGGGAAGAGGAAAAAGTCCCAAAAATCAATATGAGAGTTATGGAGACATGGCCCCTGATCAGAGTTTTTCCACAGGCTTTTAGGGAGGGTCTTCTAGTGCACACAGAGAAACTGATTCACAAGCATCTTTATATAGATACGACTTGGTGCTTATGAAGAAGATGGGCAAAAGAAAAACAAACAGGAAAGGTAAATGAAATACATTGAACCAACTGTTTCTCATAGGCAGCAATGAGATAAGATTTTATTGCTTCTCCTCCAATCTTACTCAAGTGTCCTAGAGCAGTGTTTCCCAATATGCACACATGCATATGTCCTTAATTAACCACGCTTGATTTAGGTCATCAACTCTTTATTACAGACTCCAAGACCTGAAATGAGTGTGTCAGACAAAGCAGACATTCATAATAGATTATTGTTTCAAAAATGATCTTAAGGACGTCTCAAACGGAAGTCACTGAAGTCTTCAGTCAAAAGAACGATTTCAAAATGAACTCAAATGTTTCTTATCACATTCATCTAAGAGAAAATGATCTGAGCTGCTATCCACATTCATAAATATATAAAGCAGTGTCGTAGTATTTAACTGCTGTCCAACACTGCAAAGATGTTTTGTGGTCAGCACCAACTCTCATATCTTCTGACTCTGGACTGCTGAGGTTTACCTGACATTGACATGATGCCAGACTGCATTCACCCCAAAGAAAAGCTTATTTACACTGAAACATCTGAAAATGTTCAGACTCAACCTACTCAGGTCTGGACCTACTGTAGACTCAAAGGAGCTGGTCTCATACAGCATACATATCTTTATATACTCTATACTGTATGTCAGCAATTCTCTCATTTGAGTCGGCTTAAAAGAATACCACAGGTTCAATACCAGCTCAATTGACAGCAATGGACTGGTTCCATCATGAGTGTCTCACTGTAAGTTATATTTGTACTTTTTTAAAGAAATTTTTTTTGCAGCAATCAACATTGTGCCAAAAATGCAGTTGACTGAGCTCAACTTTGTTAAACCTGGAACATTCCTTTGAGGAATTTTAATAGAAACCTCTCATCAAAAGATGGTATTTAAATTACAAAAGAGTGAGATTTCACAAACCGAGCAATGAAATATTCCTTTGGGTTACTTTGAAATAACTCTAAATTATTAAGGAAGCTTTAAACTTTAAAAACAATCCTGATGGTTTTAAAAAGGTCAGATAAACACAGTATTAAAAATTAATTGACCGAACACTGTCTACGGTACAAACTCAAGCTAATGACACAAGGGTCAACGTTATGGGCTGGTAATATTGATTTCACTCGCCTCTGATGGACAGCTAAATACACAGACGTCCTGTCCTGGCCT
The DNA here is from genome assembly GCF_963082965.1 of Carassius carassius. Taxonomy (NCBI): domain Eukaryota; kingdom Metazoa; phylum Chordata; class Actinopteri; order Cypriniformes; family Cyprinidae; genus Carassius; species Carassius carassius. The sequence continues at coordinate 4,843,645 of NC_081791.1, forward strand.
CTGTGAAATCAACAGATCAACACATCAGAGTGCTCCTCCGTCTGAAAAAGACAAATACAGGGAAGAGAAAGAGCAGCCGTCAAGGCTCCTGTCATATTTCACATCGCCCCGCCGTCGCTGCTCCAAAAACTGTGGCGATGTAGAGTGTAAAGCGCCATAAAATGGGAAGTAATCTTAAAGTATTTTCTGCTCAGGAGCGCCCCGCTCAATGCACCCCTCACCCCCCGGCCTGCTCTCCTCTGCCTCCCCCGACCTCAACAAGACAAATGGGCAGGAGCGGATGACAGAGCGCCTGGCCCACAAATCACCCTCCGCCGGCCCGTCCAGCGCTCCCGCTCCATTACTCATCAGCATGCAGGGAGCAGCAGCCCGCTGCCGTAATTAGACAAGGACAAATAGCCCACTGCGGACACCATGCTCCGTCCACTGAAAGAGGGGCCCTTCACTACGCAGGCCGCTGGATTGAGGGGATGCCGACTGTCCGTGTCTGCTTTGGTGTCTGGGTCTTGCCCTGAACATGGCCTGCAGCACGACGGGACGGACCCGACATGACCTGAGATCCCACCATGATCCGGCTGGACCCTGAAGCTGTGGAGATCTGAGGGACAGATTTGACAGAACGAGGACTGCACTGTACGCGTCATGTATATTCATTTATATATTTCTGTATAGTCAAATGTTTTAACCCTCTGTTGTTGTTCTGTCATTTTAGACCAAGAAAAAAAAGTTAGCAGATTTAAAAAATCACTATTTCATCGGAATGGGACAAAACTCTTTAAAATAAAGGTTCTTCATGATTCCATAGAAGAAGCTTTTTTGTCTAAAGAACCTTTATCATCTGAAGAAACTTTCTGTTTCACAGAAGGTTCTTTGTGGCACAAGAAGGTTCTTCAGATTATCAAAAGGTAAGAAAGTGATGTTTTTTTAAAGAACCTTTGACTGAATGGTTCTTTGTGGAACCAAAAATGGTTCTTCTATGGCATCACTGTGAAAGAACCTTTTATGCCCCTTTATTTTTAAGAGTGCAGTCACTATGTGACCACAAAAAAAAGTGGACTTGATATGAAAAAGCTAAATGGCCGTTAAATGGCCGTCACAGTGAATTTGATTTTAAATAATTTTGCTCTATTTTTAAGTTAAATACTGCATTGATTGAAAATGTATATATATATATATATTATTTTTTAATTTTTTAATACAAAAAATAGTAGTACATAATTTAGATATGAGTATTAATTAGTAGCATGAAAAACAATTTTGAAATGAAATATAGTATATTCATTTCACCAAAAATGTATTATAAATTATTACACGATTACGGCCTCCGCTTGGTTTTGACCACAAACAACACAAGTGAGTCATGAAATCTCAACACATTCACTGAACAAAATCTGATCAAGATTGATGATTTTGTTAAAGTCTTATGGTTACACACATTACATGTTCTTAATGACTGCACATTGTGCATAATAACAAACAACTAATCCTAACCCTAAGTAATATAAATTAATATTACATATTTGTGGTAATACACTGTAACATCATCACCTAAAACTGCTAAAATGATCTGTGAATTTCAGTTTATTTTAACATTTTTATGTCTTTTTGTTAAATTGTGGAGCCAGTCATTTGCTTGGTAGCAAATATAGTTTTAAGTGAAAAACTGTAGCCTCAAAACTGGGGCAGGAACCCCTCAGTGGCATGTTGTTCCTGGTGTTTGTATTATTCAATTTAATAATTGTAATAACTAATGGCATTTTTTTATATGCATTTCAAACTTCCTCATTATTCATCATAACCTACAGGCCAGTAAAATCATTCAGTCTGAATCCAGTCTGCTGCTATCATGACATCATTAGACATGCAGGCTTGCATGTTAACAGATCAGATTAATCATTTTAGGATGTCAATTACACATATCTGCGTAGATTATTTGATTTAGAGTTAAAAGAAATTATGGTATCACTTTATTTTTAGGTGTCCTTGTTACTCATGTTATATGTACTTAAAAGAAATAATAAATTATGCACAATTACATGCAAGTAATCCTAACCACATAAGTACATGTAGTTAATTAATATCACTCAATTCTTTAATGTATAATTACACTGTAATAAAAACACCTTAAAATAAAGTGTAACCCAAATGATTAAAATGATATCAGATATATATATTCTTACCAGGGACTTCACCAGGGACCAGACTATATCCTCACAGAAATAAACTAAATATCACATAAAAATACACGTTTCGACTATTTCTGAAAACGCATGCCTCCATTTGATTATGTAAGTCCACTTTGCAAAAATATGAGAACTAAGGTCATATGTGTGAAAGTTTCAAAGGTTGCCATAATGAACATGAACACACTGTAGGTGTGATATATTGCAGTATATAAGAGAAAATATAGTATATTTGACATGAAAGGTGTTCATATTGACACTGTAAGTGATCAGAATGAGTGTGTGTCCTGGACTGTAATGTGTCCTTCATGACCTGGAGTAAAACTCTGCTTCCAACAACTTCTCAAGGAAAAACTGCAAATCAAGTCAACACTTCTGACTAGACAGTGTGATCAGATGGAAACTGCCTAAAGTTAGACCAATAAACTATATTACTTGGTGGTAATTTTATTTAACCTTTATTTATATGGACAAATGTAACTTTAACATATTTTTTATCATATTGCTGCCATTAAATAATAAAATCAGTAAGCATTTGTGGCCACACAGGTCTATTTACGGCTTATTGCTGCTTATTGCATATTTCTAAACTTCTGTGTGGGTTAAAGAATAGAAGAAGAAGAAGAAGAAGAAAAGAAACTGGTGTATTAATTTGATAAATATTGTCCTTGGCCCCATGAATACAAGTGACAGGCCTGATGTAAACGTTGTAATTGAAAAATAATTATAACATTAGCTGAAATTATGACACCAAATCATAGTTATTAGAAAAAAAACTACAATAAGTCTTTTGTCATAATTTAGGATTTTTGTCATCAATGTGAGGTAAAAAATTTTTTTTATTTTTTTGTCATAATTACGACTCTGTTGTGTCAATGGTATTTTATCAAAAAGTCGACATTTATCTCATAATTCCTATTTTTTGTGTCATAACCGTATTTTATGTCACCATTTCTATCTCACAATTGTGCCTTTTTGTCTCATCATTTCAATTCAATTTTGACTTCTCATAATTTTATGACTTACATACTGTAGTATCTCACAATTCTTACTTTCTTTTTTGTAACTCTTTAAAACTTTTTGTCATAATTATTTTTAATGTCATTCTTTCAACATTTTATATAAAATCTCTGACTTTTTCTCTCCTAATCATGATTTATATCTCATAATTTTGTCTTTTAATCTCATAATTATTACATCATCATTACTCAGTATTTCATAATTATTTATTTTCCTACTGTATGTGGCAGAAATGTCAAAATGTTCACACATAGTCAGTCTTTTCTCAAAGATGGGCATCGCTCCTATCACGTCCATCAAACCAAATAGGAAACAATGCAGTAAGTTTATCAATCTGGAGCCAAAGCAATAAAAGATTTCTGAATACTTTACGCAAAGCATGAGAAAGACAGAATTAGCAGAACTACAGAGGGCCGGTGAGAGCAGAGGGAAACAGTCATGGCCAGAGCCGTCAACCAAATATAAATTGCTATTTCTGTTAAAAAGCTAAATCCACAGAGGAGGTGAGCACAGATTGCTCCGAGAGGCCCAACTCAAGGGTCCCAGACCAGCAAACACTATCGATCCCGCCTTAATTTCCTCATTATTTTCCTATTGGATTTCTGATTTCATAATCGTCATCAGGACACATTACCAGAAACGCAAAACCCAAGCAGGATTTTTTTGCCACGGTAAACATTTTCAATAAAACTTAAAAAAAAAAGCTGTGGAATGAAGCTGTATATTCAATTTCTGCGGCCAGCTGGTGGACTCGACCCCCTCACACACCCCACCTGTCCACATTTCCGTTTCTGCAAACACAGAGCTCTTGGAAAGCATATACTGCACAACAGTTGTGCTTAAGGAAATGTAAAAAAGCTGTTTCTTGTGCTGACGGCTTCTCTAATGTAGATGTTTAGCATTGCACATTTTCTGCTTGATCTGAACACTTCGCTTGCTGCGTTCAGGTTAACTTTCAGAGGGAAAACTCAGCATAGAGAAACACCGGACCATCCGTCTTGAACAGGAAATATAAAACGAAACCGCCAGGTTGAGTTTCTGTGGTACCAGAGGGACAAAAAAATAATGACACTTCTTCCTCAGAAGTATCATTCCTTTCCTCATACCGTCCCATAATACGTAACGTTTCAACACCTTGTTTGACTGCTCTTCGTTTCCCAGAACTCCGGTGTGGAGAAAGATGCCATTTGCATCACTTCTGTGTGACTGATTGAAGCATGCAAACATAATTGCACTGATGAAACTTCAAAGTCCTCTGACAGCCTGCCAGGATGCTTCTCTTCCGCTCGGGAAGGATCAGCTGGAAGTCGAGGGAATTCCAATGGATCTGTAGAGGAATTCTGGGAAGCGTAGCTGTGCTGTAGTAATGTGCCAGGTTCAGGGCATGGGGCATTCGACTACGAATACAATCCTGACAGGCCCATGAGAGATGTCCTCTCTGGATTTGATCCAGGAGAAGGAGAGCGCTTGTCTCGTCTCTGTGAGCGATCGGAGCCTAAGCTCCAGAGAATAATTACAGGCATGGTTGTTTAGCAATCAGATTATTGATCGAAAGAAAACATATTTGGGTTACACTTTATTTTGATTGTCCACTATAGACATTCTACTAACGCTGAGTAACTTTGCAACTCCATGTCTACTAACTCTCAGAGGAGACTGTTAGGTTAGGTTTGGGGTTAGGGTTAGGGTTAGGGTTAGGGTTAGGGTTAGGTTTGGGGTTAGGGTTAGGGTTAGGTTTGGGTTAGGGTTAGGTTTGGGGTTAGTAGAATAAGTTGACATATGCTTGCAAATTTTCTCATAGTATGTTGTATGTTGTGGTAGATTTTAAGCAGACAGTCTACTAATACTGTAATGACTGCTAGTTGACATTTAATTGCAAAATTTCTTTCTGTTAGTAGAATGTCTACAGTGGACTCAAGCTGAATAAATAATATTTCTATTGATGTATGGTTTGTTAGGATCAGACAATATTTGGTCATGATACAACTATTTTTGCCTAAAAAGAAAAAGTAAAATTTGCCTTTAAAGTTGTCCAATTGAAGTTCTTAGCAATGCATATTACAAATAAAAAATTAAGCTTTGATATATTTATGGTAGGAAATTTACTTAATATATTAATTGAGAATGATCTTTACATAATATCCTAATAATTTTTGGCATAAAAGAAAAACTGTTTTAATTTTAAATAATTTTGACCCACACCGTGTATTGTTGGCTTTTGCTACAAATATCCCTGAGCTACTGATGACTGCTTCTGTGCTCCAGGGTCACATATTTGTAGGACCATGAAAGCCTGTAAAAGGAATACATTTCATTGCTCATTGGTTCAATCCCAAAAATAAGGTATTCATGTTTCTTCTGCATGATTTAGGGGCCATTTCAGGCCACCACTGGACGGGATCTGAATCTCACAGATTTGTGTAGCATCATTCTGCAGTCTCTTCCCAGCAGCGCTGCACTGACATTTACTGTTTGCACCATCTGTTCACTTATTAAACGTACTCCTATTTATTTGTATTTTAATAAATGGCTTTAAATAAAAAGACCATTAGAAATATTGTTCAAAACACATTTAGACAGGACACATTTATATTAGTGGGCCTGTAATTACTTCAAAAGGACAACTGTGTGAATATATCAATTAAATTCTATATATTGTATTTATTTTATCATTATTTTATTGCAAAATGACTGTATATAGCGGTTCTTCATAGAACAATGAGTAAAGGTCCCATTTGTTAACAGTAATTCATGCATTAGTTAACATGAACTAACAATTAGCAATATATTACAACATTTATTAATCTATGTTAATGTTAGTTTCAAAATACACTTATTGTTTGTTCATGTTAGTTCACAATGCATTAACTAATTTTAACTGATACAACTAAAATTATCGAAGACTAACTAATGCAAAAGTGTTTGTTCATGTTTACTAGTTAACAAATGCTAAATTAAATTGTATTTTTACCACTGCACTGTGAAAAGATTTTAATTAGACAGACTTACATTTAAAAAAACATACATTATCTACATCATAAATACACATAAATAAACATTTCGCTAAATGCCAACCAACAGAACCATAGTGAAGAGTGAAAAATACAGCAAATCATTTGAAACACAGTACTTTTTATGCACAAAATGATCTTTATCACCTTTGATTTGTTCATTGAGACTGTGTTAAATGTTAACTGCTTTTCTGTCACTCAGATCCCTGATCTTACAAAAGATCCTGTTTTACATTTGCTCATTTGAAATCTCTGCTTAAAACAAGTCACAGCAGTCATAAAGCATGTTGAGAAGTTTCTAGCAGAGAGTGCTGAATGAAGCCGTTAAATCAGAGCATAAAGCACTTAGGTAATGAAGCAGCGCTGCACACAGTCCTGCTCCTCTTCAGACCTCATGAAGCTCTAGCAGAAGTGATGCTGGTCTATCAGAAGAGGCCGGCTGAAGAAGGGCGTTTAAGTTAGATAAGAAAGCCGTTGACTGAAGTCTATGTGGTGGCACAGTGAGCACTCCACATGCTTTTGGACACTAAGCCTCAACCTGACACAAAAAGAGTGTGTAACCCAACTTTACCACCGCTCAAATGAATCCCAAACCCGAATAGAAAGTAAAATAGCTCATTCTTTATCTTCCAGGCATTAAATTGAAGGTCCAAATGGTACTGACCAAAGCCAGCCTAAAATCTCAACACATTCTCATGGAAATTCATAACTGTTTTACATTTTGGTGAATCTATTTGAATTCATTCACTCTCGTTCACAGTGTTGGGGAAAGTAATGCATTACAATATTGTGTTACTTCATTAAAAAGGAAGCTTATTGTGTTACTTAGTGACTTTTTATGGAAAGTAATGTGTTATGTAACTTATGTGTTACTTGTTGTCATCTGGACAGGGCTTTCTTCTTTGTTTTTTAATAACAAATAACCCAAAAGTTATATTTTTTAGCTACTGTAATATCATTTTCTCACCACAAGGGACACGTCAAAAAAACAAAATGATAGTTAAAGGCAGTTCATCATTGAATTCAGTGATGTCATCTCTGTTCAGTTAAATAGTGTCTGTGCATTTATTTGCAATCAAGTCAACGATATCGCTAAATATCAATCAGTGAACTTTTATTTTTATATAATTTAGCGTACTATTTATACATATTTTCATTTAAGTTTGATCGCAACATATAGTCTGTATATGCTGTTAATAGAGTTTGATTACGTGTCATTAACTAACTGCATGATTTTCACTTTACGTTTCTGTCATATGGACATCAACTTGACCACTGATAAGCTACGACTTAATATAATGTAGAACCTATCATTTTCGGTAAAACTCAGTCACGCATTCAAACGTTCGTCAGGTCTCTATCCTGAGGTTTCGGCGAGGCGCGTGACCTTGAGTTCTGGATTCTTATGTCTTCTGGCAGGAGTGTAGGACAGGGTTTGAGAAGCATGGCCCTGTCAAACGTGTGTTTTTTGTGTGTGGGAGGTCAGAGTATCAGGGTTTAAATCCCAGTGAAGATGTTTTTGGCCTTGATCACCGTCCCGATCGATTCCTGGCTCATTCACTCTCAGATGTGTCGTGTTTTATTAGTAGCTTCAGCCTTCCACAGGCCCATTCACGCGTGATCAATACGACGGACGAGACGGGACATATTTTTCTCATTTTTAGTGCCTTAGCGCTTTTTAACCGTGTCATCTGATAAATGAGTGGCCGTCCCAAAACGCTGATTTTCCATTGATTTCTCCTTCAATCTCAACACCCTTTGCCCCGTCACTCCTACATTGTTTGTATGTCCAGATATCCCTCCAGCTTTAAAAGACTGTGCTGTCTGCTTTCTTTACCCACAAACCCATTCAGTGTCCGACCAGAGTCCTGCTTGAAGGATCAGTGAAGGAACGCTCTTAAAACTGGCAAACATTTTGACATAATAGAGCTTGAAAAGTTAATACATTTGACTTTTAATGTTAGCCACTCTTTATTTATTTAATTTGCTTCTGATGAATTACATTTGTACATTTAAATTAAACCTACATCCGTTTGATGGCTCCTTTCAAAAGCTACAAGGTCAGTTTGTTGCGTTACTTGTAATGTGTTACTCCTAACTCTGTTCATTAGTGTTGGTGTAACACCAGAGCTCTGGTGGAACATGGACTTTAATTTAAGAAATTACTTTGTATAAAAGTAAAGTAATGATATGTATGATCTCTTCTACTGCATTCCAGGATATACTAGCTCAAATCACAACGGATACACACTCTCTCTCACACACACACACACACTCAACTCAATCTGATCCTGCATTATTAATGTTAAATTAATGCCGCCGCTGTCTCCTGTCTTGAGCACAGTAATACATATTGATCCTTTCATTACTAAAGAACCCCTATAAAGTTCTTTACATATTGCTGAGGCATTCTGGGTGAAGCTGCAAATAAACAGATCTAATCACACTTGATGCATGTCATGCGTTCCCCGAGTCAGAGTGCAGCTGATCAATTCGGACATTTTGTCAACGGAACAAAATTTTACGCGATCGGTTTCCACAAAATTGCATTTGCCAAATGAATAAACCTCCATTAATGCTCACCAGGAGAAGAATTTCATCGCTTCTCTACAGGTTTACAAGTGAAGATCTCTGAATACCTGCAGCAGAGCCATAAACACACATTATGTAGTCCAATAACAGCACCTCGCGTGGGTTTTATTAGACCTTTCAACCCTTATATAATGGGTTAAGTGATAAAGTGACATTTAATGCCCACTCGCAGGTTCCACGCGGAGCACAGGGCCATAACACAGACTCTCCATTAACACTGACTGCAGAACAACGTGGAGTCTGTTTCAACACTAAACCAGCAAACCAGAGCGGACTGGCCAGACTGAGATCAGAAAACCAGCTCAGACTGGCTTAAAGTCACAATGAGAGGAACGCAGCCACAAACGATGTGTTCAGAGAAACACACGTGTGTCAGACCGGGTTCTGTCTTTTGGTTGTTGGCTGGATTTTGTAATGTGAGAGTTGCACTCAAAAACAGACGCAGATGAAAGTGAGTTGCAGTCAGAAAGCTGCAAGATTAAAAAAATATAGAATAATAATACTGATTTTTTTTTTTTTTTTTGTAATTCTCCATCAGTGGTTCTCATCAAGAGAGCCTCAGCAAACCTCCAATTAATACAATTTATTTTACCATTTATTTTCTTTTCATTTTATGATTATGATTATTATACTACAGTAATATAACTTTTAAATTCTAAAAAACAAAAATTTACTATTGTACTGTCGTCTTTATACATTTTACATCCATTTCAGTTATTTTAGTACACCATAAAAAGTCTGTAAAAATAA
>NC_081791.1:4858200-4865700 GCF_963082965.1 Carassius carassius
ACACACTCAGACACTCACACTCACTCACACACACACACTCAAACACACTCAGACACTCACACTCACTCACACACACACACACATACACTCAGACACACACACACACACACACTCAGACACGCACACACACACAAACTCACACACACACACAAACTCTCTCTCTCACACACACACACACACAAACTCACAAACACACTCAGACACGCACACACACACAAACTCACTCTCACACACAATCACACATACACACACATACACAAATACGTGCACACACACACACTCACACCAACACACACATGCACGTACACACATCCTAACACACACATGCACATGCACATACACACACACTAACACACACATGCACGTACACACATGTTAACACACACATACGCACACACATGCACGTACACACACACTCACACATGCACGTACACACATGCTAACACACACATGCACATACACACACACTTACACACACATGCACGTACACACACGCTAACACACACATGCACGTACACACACATGCACATACACACACACATGCACGTACACACACTCACACATGCACGTACACACATGCTAACACACACATGCACATACACACACACTTACACACACATGCACGTACACACACTAACACACACATGCACGTACACACACAAACGTTCACACACATACACACACACACACGTTCACACACACCAACACACGCATGCACATGCACGAACACACAAACATCCACACATACACGTTCACACACACTAACACATGCATGCGTGTACACACACTCACTCTAACACACACATGCACATGCACGTACACACACACTAACACACACATGCACGTACACACACACTAACACACACATGCACGTATACACACAAACGTTCACACACACACACACTAACACACGCATGCACATGCACGTACACACACAAACATTCACACACACACACACACATACGTTCACACACACATGCATGTACACACACTCACTCTAACACACACATGCACATGCACGTACACACACACTAACACACACATGCACGTACACACACACACACATTGACACACACTAACGCACGCATGCACATGCATGTACACACACACACACGTGGGGAGTTTATTCTACTCCAACTCCTCCCATCCACACACACTCCTCTGTCTTATGATTTACACTTAACAAAATACGTCAGAATAACAGCCTTTGGATGCTGATTTACCACAGTTTGGGATTTATTTATCATGATTTATTTATCATGTATATATAAATACACACACATGCAGTCTATATTTTGAAAACGTGTGTGTGTGTATGTGTGTCATATCTTTCCCGAGGGGCTGGTGAGAATCCACCAGACTGATTTGAGGACACTTTCTCCTGCTGTCAGGATGAACCTCCCGTCTCCACACGTCTCTCCAACAGAATCTGCTACAGTTACTGACTGCTGCTTTACATGAAGCTAAAGCTCTCACTGTAATTATATATCATGCTGTAACACGATGGAGCATTGTGGGTTTTCTCATCATTAAAAAACATCTAATAATCTGTTTGTTCTTGCCTTCCTGTTAGTTATTTTAATGAACCAAGATCATAACTGTTATTTTCACATGTAGGAGCAGGATACAGATCACATTCATGCATCAGTGTGCTGTAGATATACAGGAGCCGTCTCCATTCTAGCGGTTTAAGATTTTATTTTTACATGTATAAGGAAACTATGGAATACAAAAAATATATTAAAACACCTCTTATTTGACTCACTACAAACACAAGAATTACTAATTTTGTATTATTTAAAGTCACAATATTAAAGCCATGTTTTAACTCAAGCACTGTATTATATATTCAGATATATATGGAGTTCATTAAGCCACTTATGCTTACAGTGATCTGACTGACAGCTTAAATGACTTGAACTTCAAATAAACCCTCAAATAAAGATTCACAATGATCGAAGTGCTTTCTGTAATGTTAGTGGGATCCTCTAAAGTAAAAACTATAGCTGTTGAGTATCACGTGAGCATCAGGAAGATCAGCAGAACAGTGATTTGTGAAGATCATGTGCCACTGGAGACTGGAGGAATGATGCTGAAGCTTAATCAATTATATTTACACTTATCTTCAAATAGGAGACAGTGATTTTTTTTTTTACATTTTTCAAATGTAGCATTGGTGAGCATTAGAGACTTCACCAGACAAGATGATAACAGATGAAATGTTTCTCTGAATGTATTTCTCTGGCCAACACTGACACCTTCTGGTCGATCACACACTTGTTTCTATCATAAACCTAGTTCTTTGCTATTATCTGTAGCCTATAATTGTCAAGTCCTAAAACATGAAACCAGATCTAAAATATATCTACAGTATATGCATTTCCAAAAATGCTAGACATTCCCTATGCTGCTCATTTACATTTAGTCATTTAGCAGACGCTTTAATCCAAAGTGACGTTACACATGAGGACAACAGAAGAAATCAAAATCAACAGACCAATGATATACAAGTGCTATAACAAGACTCGGTTAACTTAACACATATATCATTAGAAAACAGAATTGAGCTAGCTAGTGTTAGAGGCCTCTTTTTTTGTTAACTGTATAATAAATGAAAAGAAAACAAATGGAATACAAAAAGATTAGAGAAGCTAGTTTTAAGAAAACGAGCAATTAGTAAATGAACAGAGTGCAAGTCTAAAAGTTGTTTTTTAGATTAGAGATTGCTAGAGTTCAAATAAAGCTGGAAAAGATGTGTTTTAAGCCGCTTCTTGAAGACGTGCATGCTAACAGCACAAACACAGAACTAAACTCTTTTCCAGGAGCAGGATACAGATCACATTCATGCATCAGTGTGCTGTAGATATACAGGAGCCATCTCCATTCTAGCGGTTTAATATTTTATACCAGCATCACACGGACACTTCATACAAATCCAAACCACGCAGTTGTCCACAGTTTCCTTCTTTATTCTAGGTAAAACAGAGATCAGTACAGACTCGGCACATGTGTTACAGTGAACATCAGACTTGATTTGACGCTCTGGAGCAGCACATCTGGACAGAGTCGGAGGAAGGTATGATTTAGCTCAGTGTGTCTGATTTCCTGCACTGCTGTGAACTACGTGAGATGGGAATCGTTTAAAGACATGCAAGAACGTTTAAACTGCTATCAATATCAGCAGCTAACTCTACACTACATATACTCTACAACCACAGGGATTGTCTTGAAGACATTTGGTAATAATGTTACACAAAAGTAACCTTGAATGTAGTTTTTTTTTTTTTTGATATAATAAACTATACAGGGATTGAAAAATCCAACATGTCACAGTAAAACTAAAACATCACAAACATTGTCAAAACATCCCATTATGACAGAGGCTCCGCCTCCACCCACATGATTGGCACCTCAGCTTCCTATGAAAGGCCACGCCCAGAAGAGGCGTGGCCTGAGAAGGGTTGCCATGTCTACAGTTAGCACCCCATTAACTTTAATAAGAAAGAAGCTCCTCCCTGAGGCTCTCATTGGCTGTGCTCTTCACTCACCACACTGAAGAAGTCATGGCTGATCTTTCCTAAATGAGATACTACACTATGAATGAATTATTACACCTAACACCACAGTTTTTAGGCCAGAGGTGCATAACAAGGCTACTTTATGGGGACCTATATATATATATATATTAGATTAAAAAAATGGCACTTTTTTGTCTCATGCTGACAGTGTAACTACAATTCATGTCACATTCCATATACACCAGGAAATGTTCTACGGATTTATAATATTTGGCACATAATGGTTACAAGGCCACTACGTTTGAGCTACACAGTATTTCTCCGATGAGGGTTTGAAATAACTGGTAAAAAGTAGCTTATTATAGTATTATTCTGGTTATTGTTGAGGGTAGGGCTTCGTGCGATATTGTAAAGCTGTACATCCATATCAGTCATACTCTCGATCTCAAACGGTCAACAAATCACAGTCAAGTTATTCCAATGGCTATTAAATAATACAAAGATGACCATGAGCGCATGAATGTATCATATACACTTGTATATACAAAATACCACAGTGTTCCTTCCTTTGCCTTCCAGCTGCGTGTTAGTTTGAGAGGAGCATCTATGTTCAGCTGTTGAGCAGAGACCTGAAGTGTGAGTGCAGCTCCGCTCAGAAGACTTTGGCCCGTTTGCTGCTCAGAGACCCGTGCTATAAGAGACATCACAGAGGCACAGGAGGAGAACAGACATCTTAAAGGCAATATCAGTCTGCTTTTGTCTAAAACAAGCCATGTAAATATGTCTTTGTGTGACATCAACAACAATCAAAACATTTAACTGTAGCAAAGAGCAAATATGACCGGAAAGATTCATGATGTTATAATGAAAGGAATTGACTTGTATTTTAGTTGAAGCGTTTATATAAATTATTGAGTAAAACCGGTTTTAATTTAATCTTTAAAGGTGAGAATGTTTTTCAGGTGAAAATTCAGCAAGGATGCATTCAACTTATCAAAAGCAACTGTGAGGATATTTAAAATGTTACAAAAGATTTCTATTTCAAATAAATGCTGTTCTTTTGAACTTCCCAATCACCAAAGGATCTTAAAAAAATATATAATAATTTTTTTCCACAGAAATGTGAAGCAGCACAACTGTTTTCAACATTGATGATAATCAGAAATGTTTCTTGAGCAGTAAATCAGTATATTATTATGATTTCTGAAGAATCATGTGACACTGAAGACTGGAGCAATGATGCTGAAATAAATTACATTTTGAAACTTATTATAAATTGTAATACTATTTTATAATATTACTGTTTTAATTGTGTTTTTGATTTTTTGTAATTGTGCTTATTACATTTATAAACAAACATGTTTCAGAATAGTTTTGTTTACGTAGTATATGTGTATATTTATTATATATATATATATATATATATATATATATATATATATATATATATATATAAACACACATGCATATACAGTACAGACCAAAAGTTTGGAAACTAGAGCCCGACCGATATATCGGCCGGCCGATATTATCAGCCGATATAAGCTAATTGCATTTAAATCGGCATCGGCATTTATAACGGCGGATGAAACATGAGAAACAGAGTCTCATGCTTCACTCATGTTATGAGTCTTGCATAGTGCGCCCACCAGAGGGAGCTCTGCAGCTCCAGAGTTAACAACAGCGCCAGAAGTCCACTACAGAAGAAAGCGATCAGCCAAGCCACTTACTGTTTTGACGGTGAGTCTGTCGTTCGTCATGTGAAATGATTGTAGATTTAGTTCATACCCTGTATATAAAAACTGTGTGGTAGTTCTAGCTAACGGTCCTATCATTATTACTTCTAAATATTCTGTAACATCACTTACAGCCGCTAATGCATTGCTATATTAGATTAGCCACAAAGCTAATACCATGTTTATCATTGGAAGAGCGCGAACGTTAATAGGAGGTCAAACTATAACGTTAGCGTTTAACTTATTCTTATTCTATTGCGGTGTGTTTCCCACATAATGACCGCGTAATTGGGCCTTTCACACAGGACGCGGTATGCACGGCGCTTGCCGCTGGGTTCAGCGTTGCTCTTCAGATACAACACGATTTACGCTGCGCTATGGCAAAAGGCGGAGTTTTAAAAACGTTTAGCGGGAGCTCTTTCATAGTCTGTTCCTCCTTTCGGTCAGCAGCAAACATGTATCTGTCCCGTTGTAAGAAGCGAGCGATAGCGCTAGTCCTGCTGATGAGAATTAAGAGAGAAGCAAGGAAGAAGAGGCTACCGTCAGGTCCAGAGAACAATTTGGTGAATTCAGGCTGGTTACGTTACTCTAACGCTAATAGCTTCCTTTTTAGCAGGCCCCTTAAATGCTTGCTATTAACTTGTTTGAAGGTGGTTCTTCTCAAAATTGACAGCGGTGTGTTCATGACACTAACGTTAACCATTCAACTTCAAATTGATTCCGTAATCTTCCGGTAATAGTAGGCAAGACGATGTTCTGTGAGAGCAAATATAGTGTAGTTACAGTAACTACAGTAGGTGCGTCAGAAATGATTAAACCAGAGGGGACATGTAAATAAATGTGAGCTGAACAAGCGCTTTTTTTTTTACATATTGTTTCAAAGCAGCTTTACAGACATAACAGGAAAATGTTGAAATAATATTGTTAAATATAAGTAGGTAATACCTATTGCTTGACAAATAAAAAATATATATATATTTCTCATTTTTGCCTATGTAGGAGATCCCAGTTTATTATTATTATAATTCTAATGATGACATGAGTAATGATACATGGTGATATTATTAATACACATGCTTATTCTTTCTATGTCTCTCTTTCTGCCTACAGATGGCTGAAAAAGGTGAATGCTGTAGCAGCAAAGTGTGGGACTACTTCTGCAAATACTTTAACTTTAGTATTATAATTTATTTACAGTACACACACAGACTGTTAAAACCAGCTTCAACTGGAAGAAAGTAAAAGTGTTAAATGTTTAAAACCAGACCGTTTTTTGATCATTAAAAAATATATACTTTTGATGTGCAATTGTTTAGTCATTGAGACTGTAATCGAAGGCTTTTTTTTAACATAGTCCATTCTGGAAAATGGTTTATACAGCCCACATACATAGAACAGTCAGATATTTTGCTATTGAATGTTGTGTAAGTGCAGTTTATAGGAAATGGGTCTAATATCCAGATTATTTTTAAAATCCAAATATCGGCTTATAAATCGGCTCTTTTCGAGTTAATATCGGCCCCCAAAAATCCATATCGGTCGGGCTCTATTGGAAACATTACTAATTTTTAATGTTTTTGAAAGAAGTTTCTTCTGCTCATCCAGCCTACATTTATTTGATCAAAAATACAGAAAAAAATATGATATTGTGATATATTATTACAATTTTAAATAATTGTTTTTAAATTTATTATACTTTAAATTATCATTTATTTCTGTGATGCAAAGCTGAATTTTTAGGATCATCATCACATGATCCTTTTGAAATCATTCTAATATGATGATTCATTATCAAAGTTGGAAACAGTTCTGCTGCTTAATATTTTTTCAGAACATGTGATACTTTTTTAGGATACTTTGATGAATAAAAAGTAAAAAAAAAAGAAGCTATGTTTTTAAAATATAAATATTTTGTAATAATATACACTACTGGTCAGTAATTTGGGGTCAGTAATTTTTTTTCTTTCTTTTTTTAAAATAAAATCAATACTTTTATTCAGCAAGGATGTGTTCAATTGATAAAAAGTGATAGTAAAGAAAATATATTATTAGAATATATATTATTAGAATTTTATTTTATTTATTTTTGAATAAATGCAGTTCTTTTTAACCTTTTATTCATCAAATATATTAGACAGCAGAACTGTTTCCAACACTCATAATAAATCAGAATATTAGAATGATTTCTAAATGATCATGTGATAGACTGGATTTTACATGTGACACTGAAGGCTGGAGTAATGATG